>NC_063175.1:18021449-18249753 GCF_023159225.1 Perognathus longimembris pacificus | reverse complement strand
AGGTCTTGTGCATAAAGGGTGCAGGTACATAGTAGGGAAGTGTGTACATTTCTTGTGATATTTTACGACCTGTTTTTCTATCCCTTGTCTAGGTCAGGTAGACATATATGCAATATACAATGTATCAAGAACATATACAGTATTCACAGACTTGGTCTCTACTGTTTCTTCGTCTCCCTTTGTTAACAGTCATATATCATTTTTCTTTCCATTCCTTAAATCAGGTAGGTATATATACAATACCCAGCGTACCAAAATTGTATACAGTAACTAATTAGCGTATGCAAAAGGAAATTCACCTTGAACTTTAAATGTAATGTCAACAATAGTATCCTCCTGTATCCTTCTCTTGAAACTGTTTTTGCTTATTCAGGGTGAGAAGTAGGGTTTGTGTTAGGTTTTGTGGTTAGGTCCACTGTTAATATTATCACGTTAGGGTTTAGGATTATCGTTATTGTTAGGGTTTAAGGTTAGGGTTAGGATTTGTGGCTAGGATTAGGTTTAAGTTATAGGGTTAGTGTTAGGGTTACGGTTTGGGGTAGGTTTTAAGGTTAGTGTTTAGCGTTAGGGTTATGGTTTAGGGTTGGAATAGGGTTTAGAGTTATGGTTATGGTTTACTGTTATGATTTAGGGTTTAGAGTTAGTGTTTAGGGTTACTGTTTAGGGTTTGGTTTAGTGTGAGGGTTTATGGTTTGGTGTTTGGAGTATGTTTAGGATTTCTGGTTAGGCCTAGTGTCAGGTTTTAACGTTCATATTTTGTTTGGTTTAAGGTTTAGGGTTCGGGTTGGGGTTATGGTTAGGGGTTAAGTTTTAGGTTATAGTTTAGGGTTAGGGTTTTGGATTAAAGTTACAGTTTAGGGTTAGGGATTGCAGTTAGGGTTCATGGTTAATGATAGGGTTAGCGTTCAGGGTTTGGATTAGGGGTCATGGTCAGGGTGTAGGGTTAGGTTTAGGTTTATGGATAGTATTAGATTTTAAGGATAGGATTAGGGTGTGGGCGTTAGGTTATGTTTGGGTATAGTGTTTAGGGTTACTTTGTTGAGTGACGGTTAAGGTTTACTTTTTTTTTTTTTTTTTTTTTTTTTTGGCCAGTCCTGGGCCTTGGACTCAGGGCCTGAGCACTGTCCCTGGCTTCTTCCCGCTCAAAGCTAGCACTCCGCCACTTGAGCCACAGCGCCGCTTCTGGCCTTTTTTCTGTATATGTGGTGCTGGGGAATCGAACCTAGGGCCTCGTGTATCCGAGGCAGGCACTGTTGCCACTAGGCTATCTCCCCAGCCCTAAGGTTTACTTTTATGTATAGGGTTAGGGTTAGTGTTTAGTGTTAGGATTTGGGTTTAGCTTTATGGTTTTGGGTTGGTTTAGGGTTAGTTTTTGTGTTTAAAGTTAGGGTTAAGGTTTAGGATTAGGGTTAACGTTCAAGGTTGGGGGTAGAGTTTAGTTTATGGGTTAGGGTTAGGGTTTATGTTTTAGGGTAAGTGTTTACGATTATGGTTATGATTTAGGACTTGGGTTAACGTAAAGTTTTATGGTAGGGTTATGGTTTGGGCTATGGTTATGGTTTGTTTTTGTTTTTAGGGTCTAGGGATTAGGTGTATCCTCTAGTTTTATAGATTAGGGTTAAGTTTAGGGTCAGGTATTAACTTTAATGCTAGGGTTTATGCTAAGGTTAAGGTTAGTGTTTAGGGTTCAGCAATACTGTTATAATGTCGGGCTGTGTTAGGGATTAAATGTAGGGTTATTTTTAGGTTTAGGGTTAATGTTAATTTTTAGTGTTTGCTGTTAGGATTAAGTTTATAGGGTTAGGGTTTACTGTTGGGATTTTAAGGTTTTGGTTAGGTTTATGGTTTATTAATTAGGATTAGTATTTTGGGTAAGGTTTCTGCATATAGGGTTAGGATTTATGGTGAGGGTCAGTGTTAGGTTTTAGTGTTAGGGTTAATATTTTGCTTTAGGTGTTAGGGTTAGCTTTATGGTTAGGTTTCGGGTTAGTGTTCAATGCTTAAGGATTAGGTTTTTTAGTTTTAGGGTTAGGTTTTTTGGTTAGGATAAGTTAGGCTTTAGGAGTAGGGTTTAGCGTTTACGTTTATGGTTTTATGTTAGTGTTATGTTTAGGTTTAGCATTAGTGTTTAGTGCTTAGTAATTAGGGTTAGGGTTTACGTTTGAGGTTAAGGTTACGGTTCAGTGTTTACACTTTAGGGTTAGGGTTTAGGGTTAGGGTTCAGTATTAATTTTAATTTAATTTTAGGGTTTAGCGTTAGTTTTAGGCTTTTGAGTTAGGTTTTATGGCTTAGGTTTAAGGTTTATTGTTAAGTTTAGGCTTTAGGGTTAGCATTAGGTTTAGGCTTAGTGCTTTCTGTTATCGTGAGGGTAGTGTTAGTGTTTTGATTAGGGTTTAGCATTAGTGTTTGTCTTTTGGCTAAGGGTTAGGATTTATTGTTAGGGTTAGGCTTAGGGTTTACAGTTATTTCTATAGTTAAAGTTTAGCATTTAGGGTTAGTGTTTAGGGTGAGGGATATATTTTTTTGGGTTAGGATTAGAATTAGGTTTTAGGGTTAGGTTTATGATTCGGTTTTAGAGATAGGGTTTAGGTTTAGGTTTAGGGTTTTGGGTTAAGAGTTTTTGTTTAAAGTTTGGGTTGTGGTTATGGCTATAGTTGTGGTTAATGTTTAGCACTTGTTGTGGTGTTATTGTTTAGGGTTTAGAATTTGTGTTAGAGTTAGTCCTTCTTGCTTAGGATTTGCGTTCATCTATAGGTTTAGTTTGTAGGGTTAGGGTTATGGTTAGGGGTAGAGTTTTTGTTAATAGTTTTGTGTTAAGATTTGTGGTTATCATTGGCTTTAGGGTTTGCATTAGGCTTAGCGTTTACTATTTGGGTTTTTGTTTAGTGTTAGGGTTTAGGGTTAGGATTAATGTTTAGTGTTAGCGATTACAGTTTATGGTCTATCATTGAAGGTGTTGATGTATTATTAGAATTTATGATTCTGGTTAGTCTTAGCATTATTGTGTAGATTTAGGGTTAGGTATAGGTTTCAGGGTTACCTTTGTGTTTAGTTTTAGGGTAGTGTTTAGCGCGAAGGGTTAAGAATTTGGGTTAGTGTTAGTGTTAGAGAGGAAATCCTAGAGAAATAATTTAATGGAATAGGAAACCTATTTAACAGAATATCACCTGAGAACTTCCAAAATATCCAGAAGAATAGGCCTACCCAGATACAAGAAGCATTTAGAACCCCAAACCGACTGACCAGAGTAGGACATCCCACTGATACACTGTGATCAAAACAGGATCAATAGAATGCAAGGAAAGAATCCCTAAAGCTGTTAGGGAGAAGAAAATTATCACATATAGGGACTTTTGGGAAGACAGCGGAGGAGCTGCAGTATACTAGCTGAGCTCCCTCCAACATCGCAGTTTTCTCACCCCATAGAAACTTTTACTACCAGAAAGACAACCAGAATAAGTTAACAGTACAGGGATTCTGGCCAGGAAGGAAAAATCAATTTTGCTCATCTGAAAACACAGATTCAAGCTCTGGGCGGTATCCCACTGCCACGCCAGTGCCGGTGCTGGCACAGCGCCCAGGACAGCAACCCGCAATCCATGCAGAAAAAGCACACAGCAGAGACCAGGGAGAAATACTCCAGATGGTGGCTGAGCATGGACGACTTGAAATACCAGAGAAAGTGTGAGTACCCCATGAAAGATATTCTCACTCGCGCCCACAGAGCAGCTTCTGAAAGGCAGCCCTTCCCCTACCACCAGAGCAAAGCACCATATTTGCCACTCGCATATTGGAACTAAAGCAGGCCTGGGGAAAGTGAGGTCAAAGTAGCCATCTTTGAAAAGGGCAAGAGGTACTGAACAGTGAGAGCCAGCTCTGCCCAGGAGAACGCACTCTGCCCAGGCGGGAGGCATGTCCAGGGCCACTGCTTAGCCAGAGGTGCCCTGCCCCGCCCACCAGAACTTCTAAATTTAAAGTGAAATCAGCGAGCAGCTCCCAGCAGAATGGAAACACCAGATGGAGGAACGAATAGTTCCTGAGACAGATAAATGGTCCCGTCACAGAGGAAGCCCAATTTCCAGCCCAAAAAGGAGCTACTTTCCATAGCCACCTCCGCTAAGGAGGCCGGCCCGCCCAGGAGGCAGAAGCCTCACCCAGGCAAGCAACTATCGGCCTGATAAACCAGGCCAGAGGCGCCCAGCCCTGCTCAGTCCACAGCCTATTCAAAGCCAGGTGTTAAAGGCCGTGGCCCTGCAGCAGACAGAGGAGCAAAGTGAAATCAAGCCAAACCCAGACAATCAGGAATATAGACTGCAAACCATCACAAGGAAACCAGAGACTGGGGAAAGACCACCCAAACAAGGAAGACTCCATTTTTTTCTTTTTCTTTTCAACATTTTTTAAACTTTAAAAAAATTTTTTTTTTCACTTCAGAAACGTCATCGGGTTTTTTTTTTTATTTTTATCTGTTTCTTTTATCAAGTTTTTCTTTTCTGTTTGTTTGGGTTGTTCCTTTTCTGATTTTTTTCCTTTTTATTTATTTTTCTTTTAAAAATAAATTTTCTCTGTTGTGTGCATCTGTCTTCCACTATTTTTACTTTATTTCTCTCTTTGCGTTCTCTTTCTTTAAAAATTACTTTCCTATGAAGAACACCTCCACTCTTTTCTGCTAACTCTCCATTATCTATCATTTCAACCTTGTTCTCTCTACTGATTCTACTCTTCTCCACATTTCCACGTCACTGAAACTAAACCAAAATCACCACCTCCCCTCCCCTATACATTTTACTCTATTCTCTTTACTACCTCCAACTTACCCTCCTGACTTACTGCCTGGACCTCCAGTCTCCGTTGACTCCTGGTTATTGGATAGAGGGTATCCCAGCTTAATCCGAGTGAATCAAAGAGGTTCATAGAGAAAGCCAGTCCTAAAAGAACTTAATATAAAAACAAGAATGGATTATAGGGTTGTAACAGTAAATAAGTAACTACCGAATACAGGGCCCAGGATCAGTTGTTATATTGAAATTGTATTCTTTAGGAACACCAAATCTAATTTTATAGACAGGTATACATGGTGTCTGTATATAATTGTGAACTTGTAAGATTTACACAACAGTGCTTGGTAAGGGCTGCTTTGGGTCTTAAATGGTGCAAACAGGTGCTGGTAGACTGGCATCCCCAATTCAAATGGGCAGAAGAAACACAAGAAAGATGGCAAACAATGAAGTCTTATCCCCCACTCAAAACAAGCAGGAAGCAGAGCAGTCAATCAAAGACATAGAAGAGAACCCCCAAAAAGCTCTACAAAGTCTACTGATAAACATGATAAATGAAAAGTTTGAATCTCTTCAGTCAATTATTCTAGAGCATGAAGAGGTAAAGCAACAATTAATAGAGAATTTCATGGCATCCATGAATAGAAAGATAAATGAACTTCAAGAGTCAAATGAAAAGATAACTAACCAGCTTAACGATTTGAGAGACAATCTCAAAACCAAAGTAATGAAGTTAATGAAGTAAAGAAGTCCATACAAGACCTAAGAAATGACATGGAAATCTTCAGGAAAGACCAGTCAGAAGCAAAAGAGATTCGAAATCAAGTAACTAGCCTACAGTCCCGACTAACTGAAGCAGAGGATCGAATCTCAGGAGCTGAAGACTCCTTAGATTCTATGGAGAAAGATAAAAAATCAATACAAATCCAATCCAATCAACAAAACAGATCGCTACAGGAAATTCAAGACACAATCAGGAAGCCCAATTTAAGAATAATAGATATTGAGGAAAACTTGGAGACAGAGACTAATGGGATAGGCAACCTATTTAACAGAATATTAGCTGAGAACTTCCCAAATATCCAGAAGGAAAGGCCTATACAGATACAAGAAGCATTTAGAACCCCAAACCGACCAGACCAGAATAGGACATCCCACCGACACATTGTGATCAAAATAGGTTGAGTAGAGTGCAAGGAAAAAATACTCAAAGCTGTTAGGGCAAAGAAAACAATCACATATAAAGGAAAAGCAATCAGAATTACCCCAGACTTCTCAGCAGAGACCATGAAAGCAAGGAGAGCCTGGAATGAAGTATACAAAACACTAAAAAAAACAAAAAAACTACCAACCAAGAATTCTGTACCCGGCCAAACTCTCATTCATAGCCGAAGGTCAAATAAAAGTCTTCCACAGTAAGGAAAAACTGAAACAATATATCTCCACCAAACCAGCTTTACAGAAAACCCTCAAAGATGTACTATACAGAGATAATAATCAAGATCCCAATACAGACAGGAAATGAACCCTAATTAGTAAACATCAGATCAAGAAATGGGAAGATACAGCTTTAAACAAGATAGTGGTAATGAAAGGAACAAATGATCTTCTCTCAATCCTAACTGTCAACATTAATGGACTTAATTCTCCAATCAAACGACATAGGCTCATAAGTTGGATCAAAAATCAAGATCCATCTTTCTGCTGCCTCCAAGAGACACATCTATCCAGCAAAAGTAAACATCTTCTAAAAGTGAAAGGCTGGAAACAAATCTATCAAGCAAATGGCCCCCATAAGCAGGCTGGAGTTGCAGTCCTAGTATCAGACAAAATTGACTTCAAATTAAAAAAGGTAGGAATAGACAAAGAAGGTTACTACATACTAGTAAAGGGATCTCTCCTACAGGAAGATATAACCATTCTAAATATCTATACACCAAATGCAGGAGCACCCAACTTCATCAAACAAACACTACTGACTCTAAAAACACTCATAGACCCAAACACATTGATAGTTGGGGACTTTAACACTTCACTATCACCTCTGGACAGATCAACACGCCAAAACCTGAACAAAGAAACCACAGAACTAAACAATTTCATAGACCAACTAGACTAAATCGACATCTACAGAATATTCCACCCAGCAACTACAGAATACACATTCTTTTTGGCAGCACATGGAACACTCTCCAAAATAGATCACATCTTAGGGCACAAAGAAATTCTGTACAAATTCAGAAGTATCAAAACCATTCCCTGCATTCTTTCAGACCACAATAGAATAAAATTAGAGCTCAACTCAAACAGCCACCACCGAAAATGCTACAATTCATGGAGACTAAACAACACACTGCTGAACCATCAGAGGGTTATTGAAGAAATTAAAACGGAAATTCAAATGTTTATGGAATTCAACCAAATTGAGGACACAAAGTACCAGCTCCTTTGGGACACAACAAAGGCAGTACTCAGAGGAAAATTTATATCTCTGAGTGCATACATCAACAAACTGGAGAAAGAGCAACTCAATAATTTAAGGAAGCACCTTAATTTCCTTGAGAGAGAACAACAAGCCAAACCCAAATCAATAGACCGAAGCAAATAATTAAAATCAAATCAGAATTAAATCAATTAGAGATGAAAAAAACCATCGAAAGAATCAACAAAACAAAGAGTTGGTTCTTTGAAAAAATCAACAAGATAGACAGACCCCTGGCAAACCTGACCAAAAAACAAAGCCAGCACACTCAAATAAACAAGATAAGAGATAAAACAGGTAATATCACCACAGAAATAACCGAAATTCAGAAAATAATAAGGGCCTATTTTGCAAACCTTTATGCCAACATATTCGAGAACTTGGAAGAAATGGATGATTTCCTAGAAAAAAATTCATATCCCCAAACTGAACCATGAAGTTATAAACCTTCTAAACACACCCATATTCAGTATTGAAATAGAAATGGCAATAAATGATCTCCCATCCAAGTAAAGCCCAGGTCCAGACGGATTCACTGCAGAATTCTACAAGGCCTTCAAAACAGAACTCACACCAATATTTCTCAAACTCTTCAATGAAATTGAAAGAGAACGCTCACTTCCAGACTCATTCTATGAAGCCAGTATAACCCTCATGCGAAAACCAGGCAGGGACTCATCACGGAAAGAGGACTATAGACCGATCTCCCTGATGAACATAGACGCAAAAATTCTCACCAAAATTCTCGCCAATCGACTTCAACAGGTCATCAAAAAAAATCATATACCACGATCAAACTGGATTCATCGCAGGGATGCAAATTTGGTTTAATATACGCAAGTCAATTAATGTAATCCACCACATCAACCAGAGCAAGCTAAAGAACCACATGGTTTTATCTCTGGATGCGGAAAAAGCGTTTGATAAAATCCAGCACCCAGACCGAGGCTGATATCAGGAAAGCAACCCCCTTTGCAATTGCCTCCAAAAACATAAAATACCTAGGAATAACCTTAACGAAAGAAGTGAAAGACCTCTTTGAGGAGAACTTTAAAACCTTGAAAAATGAAATTAAATCAGAACTATGGAAATGGAAAAACCTCCCATGCTCTTGGATTAGGAGGATTAATGTAATCAAAATGGCAATATTGCCAAAGGCTATCTACAAACTCAATGCAATACCCATTAATATCTCAACACCATTTTTTGATGAAATAGAGGAAGCATTCCAGAAATTCATATGGAACAATAAAAGACCTAGAATAGCAAAAACAAACCTAAGCAGAAAGAAAAGTGCTGGAGGAATTACAATACCCAACTTCAAGCTGTATTATAAAGCTATAGTAATAAAAACAGCTTGGTATTGGCACCGGAACAGGCCTGAAGACCAATGGAACAGAATTGAAGACCCGGAAAAGAACCCACAGAACTATGCCTACTCAATCTTTGATAAAGTGGCTAAAACAATAGTTTGGAAGAAAGATAGCCTCTTTAACAAATGGTGCTGGCAAAACTGGCTCAACACATGCAACAAACTAAAACTAGATCCTTATATATCACCCTGCACCAAAATCAATTCCAAATGGATTAAAGACCTCGAAATCAAAACAGACACCCTGCAAACACTAAAGGAAGGAGTAGGAGAAACACTTGGGCTCCTTGGTGCAGGACGGAACTTCCTTAACAATGACCCAGAAAGGCTACAAATCAAAGAAAGGTTGGACAAATGGGACTGCATCAAACTGCAGAGCTTCTGCACGGCAAAGGACATAGCTCGCAAGATAAACCTAAAGCCCACAGACTGGGAGAAGATCTTTATCGGACATTCGATGGACAAAGGCCTCATATCTAATATATATGCAGAACTAAAAAAATTACCTTCTTCCAAAACAAAACCGCAAAGAACCAATAGCCCCCTCATCAAGTGGGCTAAAGACTTACAAAGAGACTTCTCTGATGAGGAAATGAGAATGGCCAAGAGACATATGAAAAAATGCTCTACATCACTGGCCATAAAAGAAATGCAAATCACAACAACATTGAGATTCCATCTCACCCCAGTAAGAATGTCATATATCAAGAAAACTAATGATTACAAATGTTGGAGGGGATATGGCCAGAAGGGAACCCTACTTCATTGTTGGTGGGAATGTAAACTGGTTCAGCCAGTCTGGCAAGCATTGTGGAAAATCCTCAGAAGGCTAAATGTAGAACTCTGCTACGACCCAGCAACCCCCTTTTGGGTATCTATCCAAAAAACCACAAACAAAATCACAGTAACACCACCAGCACAACAATGTTCATTGCTGCACAATTTGTCATAGCGAGAATCTGGAACCAGCCCAAGTGCCAAATTCAGGAGCACCCAACTTCATCAAACAAAAACTACTGACTCTAAAAACACTCAGAGACCCAACCACATTGATAGTTGGGGACTTTAACACTCCACTGTTACTTCTGGACGTATCAACACACCAAAAACTGATCAAAGAAGTCTCAAAACTAAACAACTGCATGGACCAACTATACTTACCTGACATCTACAGAATATTCCACCCAGCAACACCAGAATACACATTCTTTTCAGCAGCACATGGAACATTCTCCAAAATAGATCACATCTTTGGGCTCACAGAAAATCTGTACAAATTCAGAAATATCAAAATCATTCCCTGCATTTTCTCAGACCACAAAGGAATAAAATTAGAACTCAACTCAAACAGCCATCACAGAAATCCTACAATTCATGGAGACTAAACAACACAATGCAGAACCATCAGTGGGTCATTGAAGAAATTAGAACAAAAATTAAAATATTTATGGAGTTCAACCAAGACGAGCACATAAAGTACCAGCTCCTTTGGAACACAGCAAAGGCAGTACTCAGAGGAAAATTCACATCTCTAAGTGCCTACATTAACAAACTGGAGAAACAGCAACTCAACAACTTAAGCTCCTCGAAAGAGAACAACATGCCAAACCTTAAGCCAATAGACAGAATCAAATAACTAAAATCAATTCAGAGTTAAATGACTTAAAGTAAAAAAAAGCATTGTAAGAATCAACAAAATGAAGAGTTGGTTCTTTAAGAAAATTATGAAGATAGACAGACCTCTAGCAAATCTGACCAAAAAACGAAGGCAGCACACCCAAATAAACAAGATCAGAGATGAAACAGGTAACACCACCACAGAAACAACCAAAATTCAGAACACAATAAGGGACTGTGTTGCAAACCTTTATGCCAACAAATTCAAGAACCTGGAAGAATTGGACGATTTCTTGGCAAAAATTGATATCCCCAAACTCAACCATAAAGATTTAAACCTTCTAAATCGACCCATATCCAGCATTGAAATAGAAATGGCAATGAGAGATCTCCCATCCAAGAAAAGCCCAGGTCCTGACGGGTTCACAGCAGAATTCTACAAGACCTTCAAAATAGAACTCACACCAATATTTCTCAAACTCTTCAATGAAATTGAAAGACAAAGTTTGCTACCAAACACATTCTATGATGTGAATATAAGTCTTATCCCCAAACCAGGCAAAGAATCATCAAGGAAAAAGAACTACAGACCCATTTCCCTGATGAACATTGATGCAAAAATTCTCAACAAAATTCTGACCCATCGATTTCAATAGGTCATCCAAAAAATCATATAATATGACCAAACTGGAATCAACCCTTTGTATGCAGAGCTGGTTTGATGTATTCAAGTCAATCAACATAATCCACCACATTAACTGGAGCATGGTCAAGAATCACATGATTATTTCCCTAGATGCAGATAAAGCTTTTGATAAAATCTAGCACCCATTTATGATAAAAGCATTGGAGAAATAAGTATTCCAGGGAAGATTCCTGAATATAATAAAAACAGTCTATGACAAACCAGCAGCAAGGATAATTCTAAACAGTGAAAATCTAAAGCCATTCCCTTTCAAATCAGGATCAATAAAGGCATATGCGCTCTCCACTCTCCTCTTCAACATAGTACTAGAATTCCTAGCCAGAGGAATAAGGCAAGAGGAAGACATCAAGGGGATCCAAATTGGAAAAGATGAATTCAAACTCTCTCTTTTTGCAGATGACAAGATCCTGTATCTAAAGAACCCCATAGACTCTACTCCCAAGCTACTAGAGCTGATTCAAAACTTTGGCAAAGTAGCAGGATATAAAATAACGCCCCTCCCCCCAAATCAATGGCTTTTCTATATGCCAATGACCTAAAGGCCCAGGCTGAAATCAGGAAAGCAACTCCAGCTTCAAAAAACGTAAAATACCTAGGAATAACCATCACTAAAGAAGTGAAAGACCTCTATGATGAGAACTTTAAAAACATGCAAAAAATTCAGGCAGAACTAAGGAAGTGGAAAAACCTCCCTTGCTGCTGGATTGGGAGGATTAATAATGTCAAATGGCAATATTGTCAAAGGCTATCTACAAATTCAATGTATTACCCATTAATATCCGAACACCATTTTTTTTAATGAAATAGAGGAAGCAATCCAGAAATTCATATGGAACAATAAAAGACCCAGAATAGCAAAAACAATCCTAAGCAGAAAGAACAGTGCTGGAGGAATTACAATACAAAACTTCAAGTTGTATTATAAAACTATAGTAATAAAAACAGCTTGGTATTGACACAGGAACAAGCCTGAGGACCAATGGAACAGAACTGAAGACCCAGAAATGAACCCGCAGAACTATGTCTACTTAATCTTTGGTAAAGGAGCTAACCTTTGATAAAGGTGCTAAAAAAATAGGATGGAAGAAAGCTAGCCACTTTAACAAATGGTGCTGGCAAAACTGGTTCAACACATGCAACAAATTAAAACTAGATTCTTATATATCAATTCCAAATGGATCAAAGACCTCAAAATAAAAACAGATACCCTGAAAACACTAAAAAGAGTAGGAGAAACACTTGGCCTCCTTGTCACAGGATGAAACTTCCTTACAAAAGGCCCAGAAATGCAACAAATCAAAAAAGGTTGGACAAATGGGACTGCATCAAACTCAAGCTTCTTCAGGGCAAAGGACATAGCTTGCAAGATAAACAGAAAGCCCACAGATTGGGAAAAGATCTATACGTGCCTTACAATGGACAAACGCCTCATATCTAAAATATATGTAGAACTAAAAAAATTAAACTCCTCAAAAACAAAAACAAAAACAACAACCCCTCAAAGAACCAACAACACCTCATCAAGTGGGCTAAAGACTTAAAGAGAGACTTATCTGTAGAGGATATGAGAATGGCCAAGAGACATATGAAAAAGTGATGTACATCACTGGCCATAAAAGAAATGCAAATCAAAACAACATTGAGATTCCATCTCACCTCAGTAATAATGTCCATTATCAAGAAAACTAACGATTACAAATGTTGGAGGGGATATGGCCAGAAGGGAACCCTACTTCATTGTTGGTGACAATGTAAACTTGTTCAGCCACTCTGGAAAACAGTATGGAGATTCCCCTTCAGGTGAAACATAGAGCTCCCCTATGACCCAGCGGCCCCGCTTTAGGGCATCTACCCCAAAGAGTACAAACAAGAACACACTAAAGCCACCAGCACAACAATGTTCATCACAGCACAATTTGTCATAGCTAGAATTTGGAACCAAAACAGATGCCCCTCAGTAGACGAATGGATCAGGAAAATGTGGTACATATACACAATGGAATTTTATGCCTCTATCAGACAGAATGACATTGCCCCATTTACAAGGAAATGGAAGAACTTGGAAAAAATTATATTAAGTGCAGAGAGCCAGACCCAAAGAAATATGGACTCTATGGTTTCCCTCATAGGGAATAATTAGCACAGGTTTAGGTTAGTCACAGCAGAGGATCACAAGAACCCAATAGCTATGCCCTGATGAATGCATAAGGTGATGCTAAGTGAAATGAACTCCATGTTATGGACACGAGAGTTAGACCACTGTTGTAATTACTTTCAACTTGCCATGTGAAACCGTAGCTTCTCTTGTTGATGATCCCCTTGTATCTCCTTCCTGTGGTTGTCCCCGCGCTATCACTGTATCTCATCTGAGTACCTGGTATTATATATACTGGTATTAGAACTAGGGAAGTGAAAGGGAATATAAAAATTGAGAGACGAAGGATAAAAAGACAATGGATTGCAAAAGCAATACTTGCAAAACCATTTGGTGTAATCCAACTGAACAACTCATTGGGGGAGAGGGAAAGGGGGAGGCGGAGGGGTGAATGAGGGTGGAGGTAACAAACAGTACAAGAAATATATCCATGGCCTATGTATGAAACTGTAACCCCTTCTGTACATTGCGTTGAGAATAAGTAATTATTATTTTTAAAAAAGTTACATGCTTTAAAATTTAGTGTTTGACATTTGCTTAAAACAAAACATGTAAAATATTTTGGAATATGTTTGCAGTTATCAAAGAACTATTATGAAGAAAACTTGTACTAAAACTACTCTGTGAAGCAGGCCAGTGCAAATTCTTCCAGTATTAGTAGACTGTGGATCCAACTCAAAGGCAGAGTGCTTGTCAGGCATGCAGAAAGCCTTGAGTTCAATACCCAACACCTCACAGGGAAAAATGAAGTATCAGGCTCATGAAATTGTGAACCTAATTTCCAAACATTTACTAATAATATATGAGAATTTTTAATGCATTTCATTATCATATTTAATATCAGGTTTCAAAAATGTGTCTAAGGAACCTAAATTGCCCTCTATTATCAAGCCTAAGTTCTATTTTCAAGGTTCTAATGTATAGTTCTCAAATGTGTTCTAACAACCCTCTTTTCATAATAGAATTCAACTTTGTATTTTTCCACTAAGTCCTAACATCCCCTGAAATTACCTGGCCCTTTATTTGTCAACACTGATCTCAACAGTCACTGCAAATTTTTACCTTAAATAACAGCAACAGCATCCTCATATGCTACACATGAGATATATTTAAAATATATTTTAACATTTCCTTTGCTCTTATAGGGAAAGTTTAACTTGTTTGGTTATAGATTTATATTGTCTGAAGAGTTACTCCCATGCCTTACTGCTTCTAAAGAAAAGCTATCATTGAAAAAATCCCTGAAGTCTGAATGGGTTCCCTTTGGCAAAAAAAAATGCCAGAGCTGGGGATATACCTCAGTGATACTGCCTAAAACAAGACAAAGCAAAGAAAAAAATTTAGTTCAACAACAACAAAAAAGTATTTTTTCTCCAAATTTTTAATGCATTATCATTTACTTTATTTTAAACTTTAAATTTTATATCAGCTCCTCCTAACTATCCTTGTAAATAACATAACTAATTGATCTCCCAAACTTTCATAGTGATATGACTACCTCAGATTTACCACTAGATATGATTCAAGGACCTCCTTTAATTAGGAATCCTCCCTTACCATTCTGTACCCAGAGCAGTTTCCCCATGGCTCCCAACCACTAGATGGTAATTTATACCTTCTGACCTTATCATTGTAGCACACAGACACTCAGTACGGAATGACTACCCTTTTCTTTTTTTTATGACTTCTCTACTTATTACTAACATGCAACTCATTATACTTCTTTCTGACTGCAGAGGGAACTCAGCCATACTGTGTTTCCAACTCAGGGCCTTGTGCTTTCTATGCAAGCATTCTAAACTGAAGGGAACTCAGCCATACTGTGTTTCCAACTCAGGGCCTTGTGCTTTCTATGCAAGCATTCTAAACTGAAACCACACCTATAGGCCTCTTTTCCCCCCACTTTTTTAGTATAGCTACTAAAATGTTAAAGTATTTATGACTCAAATAACTATTGGATAAGCACCACTCTTCATTATCAGTTTTAAGGAATGTGGAGTGTCTTGTTCTTACATGTACAAAACTTAGTACAATGTGGAAGGAGCTGAAATGAGTGGCTTAAGTACAGGCTGAAGAAAGGAAGAGTTCTCAAACTTTATTTTTATAGTTCCTTTTCTTTTAAGTACAAATGCAAACCTTTAACCAGTTAATTATAGAATCCCCCATTTTAGAAGGAACTTCACTTGAATTTTTTTTCTACATGTCAAGATACTGGTTAAATAGCGTTTGGAGTACACTTGGAATAATAAAATTTCAAGTATATTTTTACTGAGATTTTTTTCTTTAATAAAAAATCTAAAGGTCTTTCCAAAGGTGTGACTCAATTGACATTACTGGCCATGAACTAGCAAGACTAGTCAGAGATGTCCTGAGTTCCAGTCACAAGGATGGGGTGGGTGGGGGGAACAAAAAACTAAAGCTGGAAGACATAGGTAATTCCTCAATAAATACTTCTTCCAGTGAAAACTTCTATCAGAAAAGTGAAGAAATTATTTCACCAAGTGCCACTCCAGTGTTTCAGAAAAGTATGACATCAGACTTTTCACTGCCACTTTTTTCTACCACAGACAATATGATACATGAGAAGATGCACAGGACTTGAAGTTACATAAACACGTGGACACATTGCTGCCCTCTTACTTGTTCTTTGTCCCTGGATAAGTTTCTTAAGTTTGCTGTCTCTTCCTTCTTTGTTAAGAAATTATAAAAGTAATACACACTGTACTTTAAATATACACATGGAACTTTAGTATGCTTCATAAACTTGCATGACTAAGTTTTTTAAAAATATAAAAATTGGTACACATATTAGCCTTGAAAGAACATTGTTTAGATTTGTGGAAATGGATATAAAAGTTCCCAATGTAAATAGACTCAATCATGAATAGCTGCTATTACTCTCCCTTCTCTAATCTATTTTACATTATTTTCCTGGAGCATATGTAGCAACTATTTAATTGTATTTGCATTTCCAGCCCCATCCTACTTCCATAGCCATGAAGATGCAGTTAATCGATTCTAGCACTTCATTCTACTGTGTAATAAGTAGTGTTTGAATCTAATTGTTATATATACATTTATTGAAATCGATAATGTGTTATACAGTTTTTTTTGGTAAGTGTTGAACTTTGCAGTACACATTGCATACAAGAATAGGCACATTAGTTGGGTGTTGTTTTCATTTTGACATTTGAATTTTATTATACTTGAAATTATATAGTACTGAAATAATAAAATAAACGAGAATTAGTTTTATTGAGGCATTGGTGATTGAACTTATGGCCTTGAACATATCAATCGAATGTTCACCCCTGAATGACATCTTTTGCCCAGTTATCAATGTTTTGTTTCCTTAGTAGAATCAGATTCTGCTATGAACAGTTTCAAAGCTCTAATTGATTAGATTAACACTCATCTGCTTAGTCTACTAGTTTCAAAATAAGAGCCATAGTCCAAAGGATTATAATCCACTGGATTATTTTTCCTTTCCTGAGTTAATGCTGTGATATCAGTAACCCTAGATTCAAATATACTCTGGAATGAATACTGGCTAAGGAACAGAAAAATAAAGTGCAATCTCAAGTTTCAGGTCTGTAGCCCCAAAAGAGAAGGAATTTGGAGGATAGCTCAAAAGTAGGACATTTATCTAGCATGTTTAAGGACCTGGGTTTGATCCCAGATGGGAGTATATATGTGGAAGGCTTTTTGAAGGCCAAAAGAGGGGGGACTTTGTAGCTGAGAGATTTATATTTGACTTTGCTTTCCTATTATTATTTATCTGATGGATGGGAAAGATAGTGAACAAATCTTTCTTTGAGGGTGGAAAGATATGTACATTTAGAGAAAAAATTTTAAAAAATATGTCAGGCCCTCAGAGTTCTCAATCATGTGGGTAGAAGGTCTCTGTCATCCACTCCCATTAAGAAGATGTCTCTCTTTGGGATTCGTTTGCAACATATGGTAAAGGCAAAATAATTTTACTGATGGGTTTATGATTGCAAATCAGATGAAACTACATTAATTGCGGGAGAGTTATCCTATATGATATCAACTCAGATGTTCTATTAACAAAGGAGTCCTCAGAGAGCTTTGAAGTGCAGCAGCAGCAGCAGCTGCAATGCTTATATCTTGACTTATAGACACAAACAGCCATCACACAGGCAGGCCAACATGGAAAGAATAGCAGGTGACATCTAGAAGTTTGAATAAGGCCTGGCTCATAGCCAACACCATAGAAGGGACCTATTTTACAGCTGAAAAATAATTGAATTCTGCCAACAATCAATCAGCTTGGAAGAAGACCCTAAAATTCAGATGAGAACCTAGCTCTAATCACTTTATTGATTTAACCATCGGGGCCTAAGGTGATGATGTAGGTAGAGAGACAGTGTACAAACTCACAAAAACTTTACAGTTTTAAACAAATAAGCCAGGTGTTGTGGGTCATGGCGGTAATCCCTTTCTACACAGAAGGCAGGGTGGGAAGATCATAGTGTAAAGGCTGTGCCCAGGTAAAAGTAGGATATTATTTGAAAAACTAAGTGAAGCAAAGGAGGCCTGGTGGTATAATTCAAGAAGCAGAGTGCTTTCCTACAATGAATGATGCCCTGAGTTCAAATCCCAGCACAGCCAAATGGAAAAATTTATGGAATGTGTGATGGCATGCTATAGTTTCTATTTCCCCAGTTTCTATCCACCCAATTCCTCCTTCTCTTTAAAAGAAGGTCTGTAACAGTATTTTCTAGCAAGTTGTCTTCCTCAAGTCATTTGTATAAACTGCTTACTTCTGTGATGTTTTTCATTGCTGAATAAGGAAGGAAAAAGAAGCATCCCTCAATAAAATACCTTTACAATATGTATCCCTACAACTTTATTGAAAATATCTTATACATCATGCATCATTCATCTGCCATTCCAACTGAACTTTATGCTTCCAATACCTTACGTACGCATCAGGGCCACACCCACAAAGCATCCCAATCAGGATGTGGTCCTTCATCTTCTTTACCTGGTGAAATGGTTCCTCTGAACTGTATTAACACTTTCTCCTTTCTTACACAATCTGTGTTCTGATTGTTAATGTGTGTGTGTGTGTGTGTGTGTGTGTGTGTGTGTGTGTGTGTGTGTGTGTGTGTGTGTGTTGTGTGTTCAGGCTAATATAAATCATCTCCCATTCTCCAGGCACTAATCGATAATTATTTTGGGAACAGTTTCTTAATTTCATCTTCAACAGTGTTGATGTTTGCATCTCACAATTAGACTTAATGGTTTTTGAAGAAGTGGAAATGGATTTTCATTTATTGATGTACTTTTTTCATAAGAAAGAAATCTATGTATAAAATGAAGTAGAAAGTGAAATACATAGAAGTTTACACCTATTTAGTTAGGATTGAGTGTATTAAGATCATTTGCTGTTCATATTTTTTATTTATTCAAGTTCTCTTTTAATTAGTTTCAATTTTTTCTTTAAGTTTTGATTTTCATTTTTCCTTTGCTCTTGTTTTTCGTCTTTACATATCTTTATGTAGATACAATAACTATTTCTATTTTCTGATGTCAGTTACTTCTTCCAGTGAAAACTTCTATCAGAAAAGTGAAGTATTAGAACGTTTCTGTCCCTACAAATGTAGATAACTGTAAATATTTACTTTAACGTTGCCACTATTTCCCCTTACTTTCACATCCTTTAGGCAAAACTTTTGTTTGCTTGGAATTTAAAAAAAAGCACAATCCTGTATACCTAAAAAATGTTTGAGTGTTAAAAGAAAAAAGTAAAATAGCCTATAGAGATGAGCTTCACTGCTAGGTGAAATTCAGGACAACGCTAAAAGTTCAGTGTAACAGGGGGGTGGGCTGCAGATGATAGAGCCAGCTGCCTTATACACCTGCACAGAAGAGGAGCATCTTTCCACCTTAGCTGCCTCACAGCAGTCCAAATTCTTTCCCTATGGATGAGGACAACACTCTCAGTGTCCATCTCTGGGGCTCATTGTTTTCTGCCCATTTATTGAAAGGAAGCAACAGAGTGCCTAGAAAATGCAGGAGGTTAGGACTGCCCAGCCTTGAGGACCTCATACACCGCCCCTCTTCCCAGCCACCAACCTGGGGCACCTCTGCAGCCCCAGACTCCACTACCATACCTGGGTCCACTCCAGGATGTAAAGACTGCCCTAGGCTTCCTGGCCTGCTCCAGCTCCCCACTCCTGGCCTACCCAGTTGGTGAGCAGTAGGGGGAGATGTGGCCGGGGGGGGGGGGGCTGCCTGCCTGCCTGTGCTGTTTAGTACACTTGGTACAAATTCAGACCTGAAGCGTCTGATGTCCACAGTGGCTCTTTCTTCTACTGATGGACACTGATTGAGTGTAGTGTTCAAAAATCTCTACATGACAGAGACTCCACGTCCACTCTTGAGAGGCCCGGTCACATGTTGCCTGTGGTAATTTCTTTCCATTTTGATTACTTTATGTAGAGGCCTCTGAATTCTACAATTCCCCAATGAAACCTAGCTTTCATCTGGTTTTATCCACTGACTTAACTATCTGATTACACTCTATTTTAATTTTTTCCCCTCCAAATTTAATTTCTCCTTCTCCTAAAGGTATTGGCAGAATCCACTCTTCCGTTTTTGTTTTTGTTTTTTAATCCCCATTGGCAGCTTCTATGATCACGATGTCCCTGAATGGCATAAATAAACTTAGATATGTTTAGACACTTTGGTGTCCAAAATCATAACTGGAAAATGACAGATAATCAAATTGAAGTGACAAATTGGTTGTAGATGTGGGGCACACCTGGAAGTCAACTAGCTGGCCATGCCTGTTTCTCAGTCTTGGGGCCACGTATGGATAAGATGGAGGCACCTAACAACAATGCGTACTGCTACAAGTGTCTTTGCTTATAACCCGGAGGCGGTTCTGTTGGCTGTGATGCCCGGCTCTTCCACCCTTGATGGACAGCTCATCCCTCCCCTTCCTGTCAATCTTAGACCTGATTGGCTCCTGTGCCTTATATTAGTGGCACGTACTTCCCCAATAAACGAGATCTTGTGCTGACATTTCTCCCAGGCTGTCTGATGGTCCTCCGGTGAGGGAGAGCTGGGTGCGGATGGTCTGTAGACCCTTTCCTTTCTTGGCCCGCCCTGGTCGGGGCGAGCTTCCCCATCTCTTCCACAGGTCGGGGGAGCGTGCGGGGGGGGGGGGGGGCTAAAAACCCTGACAGTTGGCGCTCAATGTGGGGCAATGAAGAAGACGTTCACCAAAGTGAAAATCGTTGAGCCAAGTTCCGAGGTAAAGGGTATCCCTGAAAAGATGGGGCAATCTCAAACTAAGCTTTAGACGACCCGAGGTAAAGGTATCCCCAAATAGATGGGGCAATCACACACTAAGCTTTAGATGACAGAAAAATGAACAAAGAGGGCTGTTTAAGGAAGAAGAGAAGAGCAGGAGGAGAGAAGAGGGGTGTGAAGCGGAGTGGAGTGGAACCAGATGGACTGGAGGAACAGAGTGGAAAGGTGAACCTGGCTGCCTGGAGGAGTGGTGCAGAGCCCACCGGAGCTGGCCAGAGGAATGAGATGGAGAAGAGAACCGACTTGGCCTGAGGAGAGGAGAGTCGTGGAGTGGGGACTCAGTGGAAGTGGCTGGCTCTTGGCCACCACTTCTGTCGTCACACCCAGCACTGCTGGCCAAGCCCCTGGAGCCCAGATGCTGCCGACAAGCAGAGCCAATTGGAGCTGCTGCACGTCCTGAGCAGCACCAGAGCCACCAACAAGCAGATGCAGGAGGAGGACCAGGAGGAGGCCGCCAAGAGGAGAAGCAGCAGCCCGAAGGGCAAGAAGAAAGGGGGCTGGCTGGGCCTGGGAGCAAGCGCAAGGGAGTTCGCGTGCCTCAAGGGCATCCGCCCCTGGAACAAGAGTTGCCTGGTGTGGGATGCAGCCTCCCATGTGCTGGAAGCAGGTGAGCGGTGAGTGGCGGTGCCACTGGGGACCGGCGCGCCCACGAGGGAGCGCGTGGTACGTAACAGTGCTGTGGGCACTGGCGCGGGACAACATGCAGCTGCTTGTCAACTGGGTGTGGGGCCCCTGCATGAGTGTGTGGCACGGAAATGGCGGCCCCGAGAATGCCGAGGATGCGACCTGCTGCTGGGCACTGAGGAGCTCCATTAAGGACAGCTGCCCTGAACAGTAACAGGACTCCCTCTTGGTTATAACCCAGAGGCAGTTCTGTGGGCTGTGATGCCTCAGCTCTTCCGCCCTTGATGGACAGCTCATCCTTCCCCTTCCTGCCGATCTTAGACCTGATTGGCTCCTGTGCCTTATATTAGTGGCATGTACTTACCCAATAAACGAGATCTTGCGCTGACTTGACTCCCAGGCTGTCTGATTTTTCTCTGGTGAGGGTGCGGGTGGTCTGTCGACCCTTTCTTTTCTTGGCCCACCCCAGTCGAGGCGAGCTTCCCCATCTCTCCCTCGGTTCGGGGGAGTGCACTGGGTGGGGTGGGGGGCTAAAAACTAGACAGTTGGCACCCAACATGGGGCAACGCGGAAGACGTTTACCAAAGTGAAATTCATCGAGCCAAGCCAAGCGAGTTCTGAGGTAAAGGGTATCTCCGAAAAGATGGGGTGATCTCACACTAAGCTTTAGATGACAGGAAAATGAACAAAGAAGACTGTTTAAGGAAGAAGACATAGATATCTCCAAGACATCTCTAAGACATAGATGTTTAGCAAACAATAAGTAATATGTTATGTGCTGAAAGTTATAATGAACTTTGTACTCAACTGCCGTAGAGAATAAAAGTGATTCTCAGAAAGACAAAGGTAATTTACTAGCAGATTCCCTTCTGAAAAAACAAAAACATAATAAAAATATGCTGGTCAACCATATAGATCCTTCTTTAGGAAGATTGTTGCTACTTATCTGAAGCTCAGGAATAAAACATATTTGCATATACTCTCCAATTTTCAATCCTCTCTCCAATATTCAAGCCCACTTTCTAATCCCATGAACTACAAAACTCAGGGCAGTGAAGAAGGCTTACAGACAGCCAGGCAGCGGTGGCTCAAACATGTAATCCTGGCTCCTCAGGAAATTGAGATCTTAGAAGCATGTTGTTTGAAGCCAGGTTGAGCAGAGCAAAGCCTATATAATTCTTACTTCCAATGAACCAGCAAAAAACTAGAAGTCTAAGTGTCGCTCAAGTGGAAGAGTGTCAGCCAAGAGAAAAAAGCCAAGGGAGAATTCCAATCCCTGAGACCAAGCCCCATACTGGCGCTTGGGCGCGCATGGAATGTAAGCAAATTTGATTACCAATTAAATCTGAAGGATCACTGGTTGTTGAAAAAATAAAAACCAATTACTTCCTTGGGAATAAAATGTACACTGAGAAGTAGTCAAAGAACGGGTGATCGGAATGCAGAGGCCCAGGTTTGGTCAGGGAGTAGGGCTTTAGGGAGGCACAGCAGGCCCCATGGACTCTCTTTTCATGTCCACCTTGAACCTCAAGTTCACAGGCAGTGCTGGCAAACCGGTTGGAACAAGCAGGTGTTCTCTGCCATGTATCTTCAATGGATGCCAAGGACTCCTCTCTCCTGAGCTGGCACAACCTGGAAGCTGGTGGGAGCTAGCACCTAAGGATCACTGTCAACCAGTGGGGGAGTCTGGAGGTAAATGCCCCACCTCCTTATCACCAAGTTGGGATGTCATTAGACATAATCTTCTTTTGTTGGTCATGGGGCTTGAACTTGGGTCCTGGGCATTGTCCCTAAGCTTTTTCACTCAAGGTTAATGCTCTACCACTTTGAGCCACACCATCACTTCTGTTTTTTTGGCAGTTAATTGGAGATAAGTCTCCTTAAATCACAGCCTCCTGAGTAGCTAGGATGACAGGAGTGAGCCCCCAGTGCCTGGGGACATATTCTTCTTGATCACTAGGAGGGTCTGTGCCTCAGTTAGCCACAACAATAAAGGTGTTTGTGAATATTCGCCAGCAGTGGCTTGTCTTTTCTGCTCACTTCCTATTGTTTTGTTTGTGTTTTCTGACCTCAATTCCCAGATACCTTGTACTTCAGTTCTTTTTTTTTGTAGAAAATTCCTTTATTATAGTCGAAATAACTTTCAGCAGTGACATAATGTAACAACACATTAGCAACATTTTACACCATACAGTAAATAAGAAAGTGTTTCTTTGAAAATATGTCATCATAGGAACATTATTTATACATGAATGCTGGAAAATGCCAGCAATAGGGCTTTCTCCCTCTTTTTGAATATCTTCTTTTAAACACAAGTGGAAGGAATTGCCATTTAACAAATCATCAGAATGATCTCAGAGGAGGTTTTAAACTGAGGTTGGCAAGAATTGAAATGGGATTTCAAAATTAAAAAAATAATAATTTTAAGACAATTCTGGAATACCCCATAAAGTAGAAGTCACTTTTAATAACTTTGAAGTAGATATACATATTTACTCCAATTTTGCTGCAGAAACAGATTGTCTAAAGCCTGCCTTTTATTTTCCCAGAGCCTAATTGTTATTTCTTGGTTTTTGGTTATTGCAAAACTAGGGCTCCGGTTAGAAATAACTCCTTACATATGCGAATACTTGTCCTGAGACTTCTCTGATGAGGAAATGAGAATGGCCAAGAGACATATGAAAAAGTGCTCTACATCACTGGCCATAAAAGAAATGCAAATCACAACAACATTGAGATTCCATCTCACCCCAGTAAGAATGTCATATATTAAGAAAACTAACAATTACAAATGTTGGAGGGGATATGGCCAAAAGGGAACCCTACTTCATTGTTGGTGGGAATGTAAACTGGTTCAGCCAGTCTGGCAAGCAGTATGGAGATTCCTCAGAAGGCTAAATGTAGAACTCTGCTACGACCCAGCAACCCCACTTTTGGGTATCTATCCAAAAGACCACAAACAAAATCACAGTAATGTCACCAACACAAAAATGTTCATCGCAGCTCAATTTTTCATAGCTAGAATCTGGAACCAACCCAGATGCCCCTCAGTAGACGAATGGATCAGGAAAATGTGGTACATATACACACTGGAATTTTATGCCTCTATCAGAAAGAATGACATAGCCCCATTTGTAAGGAAATGGAAGGACTTGGAAAAAATTATACTAAGTGAAGTGAGCCAGACCCAAAGAAACATGGACTCTATGGTCTCCCTTATTGGGAATAATTATTACAGGTTTAGGTAAGTCATAGCAGAGGATCACAAGAGCCCAATAGATATGCCCTTATGAATGCATAAGGTGATGCTAAGTGAAATGAACTCCATGTTATGGAAACGATTGTTATATCACAGGTGTAACTACTTTCAACGTCCCATATGTATCTGTAGCTTCTATTATTGATGATGTTCTTGTACCACCTTCCTGTGGTTGTACCTACACTATCTCTGTAATTTTATCTGAGTATATTGGAAACCATGTATATTGGTATTAGAACTAGGAAATTGAAAGGGAATACCAAAATTTGAGAGACACGGGGTAAAAAAAGACAAACAACTATAAAAGAAATACTGCAAAACTGTTTGGTGTAAGTGAACTGAACACCTCATGGGGGGAAAGGGAAAGGGGGAGGAGGGAGGGGGGTATGAGGGAGAAGGTAACAAACAGTACAAGAAATGTATCCAATGCCTAATGTATGAAACTGTAACCTCTCTGTAAATCAGTTTGATAATAAAAATTTCAAAAAAAATTTATTGAAATAAAAAAAAAGAATCTGCTGTGTTGGGATTGAAGAGAGAAAAAGGCTCATTTAGGAACTATATGTATGAACGGGGTAAGTTGCTGTATATCAGGGAATATCTCCGTGGTGATTGAGAACAGCTGAAGTTTGTTAACATACATAGTTCGGACAATTGATAATGGACCTGAAACTCCTCAGAAGAATATGCTTGATGGTGATGGAAGAGAGATAAAGATTGATTTCCGAACTACACCTACGAACAGGAGAGGTAGCAATGCATCAGGGAATATCTCCCCTGTGATTAACAACAGCTATAGCTTGTTAAGGTAAGTAGTTCGGAGAATTGGTAATGTACTCAAAACTCCTCCAAAGAATCTACTTTGTGGTGGTGGTAGAGAGGTAAAGATCATAAAAGAACTATATGTACGATCGGTTAAGTAGCTGTATATCAGGGAATATCTCTGCGCTGATTGAGAACACCCGAAGCTTGTTAAAGTAAGTAGTTCGGAAAATTGATAATGTACTCGAAACTCCTCAAAATGTGATGGAAGAGAGATAATGTCTCATTTAGGAACTATAGGTACGAACAAGGTTGGTAGCTTTATATCAGGGAATATCTCCGCAGTGATTGAGAACCGCTGAAGCTAGTTAAGTTATGTAGCTCAGGCAATTGATAATGTACCTGAAACTCATCAGAAGAATCTGCTTTTTGGTGATGGAATACATCTAATGGCTCATTTCGAAACTATACATACGAATGGGGGAGGTAGCTGTTATCAGGGAATATCTCCGCTGTGATTGAGAACAGCTGTTGCTCATTAGGTAAGGAGTTCGGGAAATTGATAATGTACTCAAAACTCCACAATACAATGTTCTTTGTGGTGATGGAAGAGAGATAACGCTCATTTAGGAAGTACACGTACGAACAGGGTTAGTCGCTGTATATCAGGGAATATCTCCGCGGTGATTGAGAACAGCTGAAGATTGTTAAGGTAATTACTTTGGGGAAATGATAATGTATTCGAAAGTCCTCGATAGAATGTGCATTGTGGTGATGGAAGAGATATGAAGTCTCATATACGAACTACACATACGAATGGGGGAGGTAGCTGTATATCAGGGAATATCTCTCCCGTGATTGAGAACAGCTGTAGCTTGTTAAAGTAGAGTAGTTCGGGGAATTGATAATGTACTCGAACTCCTCAAAAGAATCTGCTTTGTGGTGATGGAAGATATATAAAGGCTCATAAAGGAACTACACATACAAACAGGAGAGCTAACGCTATATCGGAATATCTCTCTGGTGATTGAGAACAGGTCTAGCATGTTAAGGTACGATGTTCGGAGAATTGATAATGTACTTGTACCTCCTTAAAACAATCTGCGTTGTGGTGGTGCAAGAGAGATAAAGAATCATTTATGAACTATACGTACGACCGATGTAATTAGCTGTATATCAGGGAATATCTCCGTGGTGATTGGGAACAACTGTTGCTTGTTAAGGTAAGTAGTTCGCTGAATTGATAATGTGTTCCAAACTCTTCAAAAGAATCTGCTTTGTGTTGATGGAATAGAAATAAAAGCTGATTTAGGAACTATACATAAGCACGGGGTCAGTAGTTGAATATCAGGGATTATCTCTGTGGGGATTGAGAACAGCTGTAGCTTGTTAATTTATTTAGTTTGGGAAATCGATAATGTACCTGAGACTCATCAGAAGAATCTGCTCTGTGGTGATGGAAGAGAGATAAAGGCTCATTTAGGAACTATACCTAAGAACGGTGGAGGTAGCTGTGTATCAAGGAATATCTCCGCGGTGATTGAGAACAGCTGTAGATTGTTAAGGTAAGTAGTTCGCGGAATTGATAATGTATTCAAAACTCCTCAAAAGAATCTGCTTTATGGTGATGGACGAGAGATAAAGGCTCATATAGGAACTATACCTATGAATGGGAGACGAACCTGTATATCAAGGAATATCTCTGCGCTGATTGAGAACATCTGTAGCTTGTTAACGTAAGTAGTTCAGGCAATTGATAGAGTACTCGAAACTCCTCAAAAGAATCTGCTTTTTGATGATGGAAGAGATATAAAGGCTCATATAGGAACTATAAGTTCGAACAAGGGAGGTAGGTGTATGTCAGGGAATATCTCTGGGCTGATTGAGAACAACTGTAGCTTGTTAAGTAAGTAGTTCGGGAATTGATAATGTACTCAAAACTCCTCAGAACCATCTGCTTTGTGGTGATGGAAGAGAGATAAAGGCACATTTAGGAACTATACATACGAACGGCTAATTAGCTATATATCAGGGAATAGCTCTGCGGTGATTGATAACAGCTGTAGCTTGTTCAGTCACGTAGTTCTAGCAATAGATAATGTACCTGAAATTCCTGAAAAGAATCTGCTTTGTGGTGATGGAATTGAGATAATTGCTCAATTAAGAACTATAGGTACGAATGGCCTAAGTAGCTGTATATCAGGGAATATCTCTGCGGTGATTGAGAACAGCTGGAGCTTGTTAAGGTAAATAGTTCGGGGAATTGAAAATGTACCTGAAACTCACCAGAAGAATCTGCTTTGTGGTGATGGAAGAGAAGTAAAGGCTCATATAGGAACTATATGTAATAACGGGGGAATTAGCTGTATATCAGGGAATATCTCTGCTGTGCTTTAGAACACCTGTAGCTTGTTAAGGTAAATAGTTCTGGGAATTGATAATGTACTCGAAACTCCTAAAAGAATCTGCTTTGTGGTGCTGGAATAGAGATAAAGGCTTATTTAGGAACTACACATACTCACGGGGTAAGTAGCTATATATCAGGGATTATTTCTATGGTGATTGAGAACAGCTGTAGCTTGGTAACGTACGTAGTTCGCGAAATTGATAATGTACCTGATACTCATCAGAAGAATCTGCTTTGTGGTGATGGAATAGAGATAAAGGCTCATTTAGGAATTATATATATGAACGGTGGAGGTATCAGTGTATCAGGGAATATCTCCGCTGTGATTGCTAACAGCTTAACTTATTGAGGTAAGTAGTTCGGAGAATTGATTATGTACTCGAAACTCCGCAAAATAATCTACTTTGTGGAGATTGAATAGAGATAAATGGCCATTTGGAACTATAAATACGTGTTGGGAGCCAAACTTACAGCTAGATTCATTCCGAAGTCTGGCTGTGCTGTTGTCGCCAGGATGTCGGGAGCCAAACTTGCAGCTAAATTCATTCTCACCTCTGGCTGTGCGGTTATCGCCAGGATATGATTGATGCAAGGACATTTGTTCACAGCCACTATCCGGAATTGCTTTGCTATGTCCGCACCTTGCTATGTCCGCTGGAGTAGATTCCTATGTTAATCAAACTTATCCTGTGTTTACTGTAATCAAATGTTGCAATCCTCAAAGCCTCTTTGTGTTCTTGAATTTTAAAAACCCTATGCTATTCCCTGGTTCCAAAACTGCATATGAGCTGGAAGTTAAGAATAAACTTGGCTACAGTCTTGAGTAACAATCTCGTGATGCAGATCTCCTAAACCCCATCTTTGGTCTCTTGTCTTCTTTATTCTCTCATCTATCTTTCTTTTTCTTTAGTCCTCGCTTCTTCAACCAGGATTTCCTCTTTGCTTTCAGCTGGCTCAGCAGGCTTACGAATGGACTAAGTAGCTGTATATCAGGGAATATCTTGGCGGAGATTGAGAACAGCTGTAGCTTGTTAAGGTAAGTGTTTCGGGTATTGATAATGTACTTGAAACTCCTCAAAAGAATCTGCTGTGTGGTGATAGAAGAGAGATAAAGGCCCATTTAGAAACTACACATACGAACGTGGTACGTAGCTGTATATTAGGAAAGAACCCCTCGGTGATTGGGTACAGCTGTAGCTTGTTAAGGTAAGTAGTTCGGGGAATGGATAATGTCCTGGAACTCATCAAAAGAATCTGCTTTGTGGTGATGGAAGAGAGATAATTGCTCATTTAGGAACTACATGTATGAACGGGGTAAGTGACTGTATATCAGGGAATATTTCCTCGGTGAATGAGAACACCTGGAGCTTGTTAAGGTAAGTAGTTCGGGGAATGCATAATGTATTGGAAACTACTCAAAACAAACTGCTTCGTGGTGATGGAAGACAGCTATATGCTCATTTAGGAGCTACACGTACGAACGGGGTTAGCTGTGTATCATGGAATACGTCCTAGATGATTTAGAACAGCTGTAGCTTGTTAAGGTAAGTAGTTCGGGGAATAAAAAATGTACTGGAAATTCCTCAAAAGAATCTGCTTTGTGGTGATGGAATAGAGATAAAGGCTCATTTAGGAATTACAGGTACGAACGGGGTAAGTAGCTGTATATCAGGGAATATCTCCTCGTTGATTGAGTACAGCTGTAGCTTGTTAAGGTAAGTAGTTCGTGGAATGGATAATGTACTGGAAAATCCTCAAAAGAATCTGCTTTTTGTGATGGAAAAGTGATAAATGCAAATTTAGGAACTACACGTACGAACGGGGTAAGTAGCTATATATCAGGGAATACCTCCTCAGTTATTTAAAACAGCTGTATCTTGTTAAGGTAAGTAGTTCAGGGAATGGATAATGTACTGAAAACTCCTGAAAAGAATCTGCTTTATGGTTATGGAATTGAGATAAAGGCTCATTTAGGAACTACACGTACAAACGAGGTATGTAGCTGTATATCAGGGAATATCTCCTCGGTGAATGAGAACAGCTGTAGCTTGTTAAGGTAAGTAGTTCCGGGATGGATAATGTACTGGAAACTCCTCAAAAGAATCTGCGTTGTGGTGATGGAATAGAGACAAAGGCCCATTTAGAAACTAAACGTACGAACAGGGTAAATAGCTGTATATCAGGGAATATCTCCTCGTTGATTGAGTAAGCTGTAGATTGTTAAGGTAAGTAGTTCGGGGAATGGATAATATACTGGATACTCCTCAAAAGAATCTGTTTTGTGGTGTTGGAAGAGAGATAAATGCTCATTTAGGAACTACACGTACCATGTAGGAAAGTAGCTGTATATCTGAGAATACCTCCTCGGTGATTTAGAACAGCTGTTTCTTGATAAGGTAAGTAGTTCGGGAAATGAATAAAGTACTCGAAAATCCTCAAAAGAATCTGCCTTGTGGTGATGGAATAGAGATAAAGGCTCATTTGGGAACTACTCTTACAAAAGGTGAGAGTAGCTGCATATCTGGGAATATCTAATTGGTGAATGAGAATAGCTGTAGCTTGTAAGGTAAATAGTTCGGGGAATGGATAATGTACTGGAAACTCCTCAAAAGAATCTGCTTCGTGGTGATAGAAGAGAGATAAATGCTCATTTAGGAACTCCACGTACCATGTGGGTAAGTAGCTTTAATCACGGAATACCTTTTCGGTGATTTAGAATAGCTGTAGCTTGTTAAGGTAAGTAGTTCGGGGAATGGATAATGTATTGGAAACTCCTCAAAAGAATCTGCTTTGTGGTGATGGAAGAAAGATAAAGGCTCATTTAGGAACTACACCTATCATGTGGGTAAGTAGCTGTATATCACGGAATACCTCCATGGTGATTTAGAACAGCTGTAGCTTGATAAGGTAAGTAGTTCGGGGAATGGATAATGTACTGGGAACTCATCAAAAGAAACTGCTTTGTGGTGTTGGAAGAGAGATAAAGGCTCATTTAGGAACTACATGTACCATGTGGGTAATTGGCTGTATATCACGGAATACCTCTTCGGTGATTTAGAACAGATGTAGCTTGTTAAGGTAAGTATTTTGGGGAATGGATAATGTACTGGAAACTCCTCAAAAGAATCTGGGTTGTGGTGATGGAAGAGAGATAAATTCTCATTTACGAACTACACGTAAGTTGGGGGAAATTTGCTGCATATCATGGAATACCTTCACAGTGATTTAGAAAGGCTGTAGTATGTTAAGGTAAGCGGTTCGGGTAACAAATAATGTACTGGAAACTCCTCAAAAGAGTCTGCTTTGTTGTGATGAAATAGAGATAAAGGCTCATTTAGGAACTACACGTACCAACTGGGTAAGTAGCTGTATATCGGGGAATACCTCCTCGGCGACTGAGAACAGCTCCAGCTTGTTAGGGTAGGCTGGTCGTGAAAAAGGTAATGACCTCCCCTCTCCTCAATAGGATCTGCTTCCTGGTGTTGGAAGAGAGATAAAGGCTCATTTATCTACTGTATGTACCAATGGGGTAAGTAGCTGTATATCAGGGAATACCTACTCGGTGACTTAGAACAACTGCAGCTTGTTAGGGTAGGAAAGTCGGGAAATAGGTAGCTACCTCCCCTCTCCTCAATAGGATCTGCTTTCTGGTGCTGGAAGAGAGATAAAGGCTCATTTAAGGTCTGTATTTACCAACGGGGTAAGTAGGTTGTATATCAGGCATTACCTCCTCGGTGACTAAGAACAGTTGCAGCTTGTTAAGGAAGGTAGGTCGGGAAATAGGTAGTGACCTGCCCGTTCCTCAATAGGATATGCTTTGTGGTGCTGGAAGAGAGATGAAAGCTCATTTATGTACTTTACGTACCAACGGGGTAAGTAACTGTATATCAGGGTATACCTCCTCAGTGACTGAGAAAAGCTACAGCTTGTTAGGGTAGGCAGGCCGGAAAATAGCTACTGACCTCCCCTCTCCTCAATAGGATCTGCTTTGTTGTGCTGGGAGAGAGATAAAGGCTCATTTATGAACTGTACGTAACAACGAGTTTAGTAGCTGTATATCAGGGAATATCGCCTCAGAGACTGAGGAAAGCTGCAGCTTGTTAGGGAAGGCAGGTCTGGAACTAGGAAGTGACATCACTCTCCTCAATAGGATCTGCTTTGTGGTGCTGGAAGAGAGATAAAGGCTCATTTATGGACTGTATGTACCAACGGGGTAAGTAGCTGTATATCAGGGAATACCTCGTCGGTGACTAAGAACAGCTACTGAATTCTGCTTTCCTCGATAGAATCTGCTTTGTGATGCTGGAAGAGAGATAAAGGCTCATTTATGTACTATACGCACCACCGGGGTAAGCAGCTGTGTATCAGGGAATATGTCCTTGGTGAATGACAACAGCTGCAGCTTGGTTGCGTAGGTAGTTCGGAAAATAGCGAATAAACTTTGCTGTCCTCGATAGAGTCTGCTTTGTGGGCCTGAAAGAGAGATAAAGGCTCATTTATGTACTATACGTACCACTGGGTAAGTAGCTGTATATCAGTGAATAACTCCTTCGTGAATGAGAACTCCTGCAGCATGTTTGGGTAGGTAGTTCAGGAAATAGCCAATGGACTACACTGTCCTCGATAGAATCTGCTTTGTGGTGCTGGAAGAGAGATAAAGGCTCATTTATGAACTATATGCACCACCGGAGTAAGTAGCTGTATATCAGGGAATATCTCCTCGGTGATTGAGAACAGCTGCAACTCCTTGGGTAGGTAGTTCAGAAAATAGCTAATGAACTCCACTATCATCGATAGAATCTGCTTTTTGGTGCTGGAAGAGAGATAAAGGCTCATTTATGTATTATACATACTACAGGGGTAAGCAGCTGTATATCAGTGAATATCTCCTCAGTCAATGAGAACAGTTTCAGCTTCTTAGCGTACATAGTTAGGGAAATAGCTAATGAATTCCGCTGTCAACGATATAATCCGCTTTGTGGTGCTGGAAAGAGAGATAAAGGCTCATTTATGTACTGTACGTACCATCGGGGTAAGTAGCTGTATATCAGAGAATATCTCCTCGGTGAATGAGAACAGCTGCAGCTTGTTTGGGTAGGTAGTTCGGAAAATAGCTAATGGACTCCCCTGTCCTCAATGGAATCTGCTTTGTATTGCTGGTAGAGAGATAAAGACATTTATAGACTATAGGTACCACCGGGGTAATTAGCTGTATATCAGGGAATATCTCCTCAGTCAATGAGAACAGCTACAGGTTGTTAGCGTAGGTAGTTAGGGAAATAGCTAATGAATTCCGCTGTCCTCGATAGAATCCGCTTTGTGGTGATGGAAGAGAGATAAAGGCTCATTAAGGTTCTATACGTACCAAGGGGGTTAGCAGCTGTATATCAGTGAATATCTCCTCGGTGAATGAGAACAGCTGCAGCTTGTTAGGGTAGGTAGTTTGGGAATTAGCTAATGAACTCTGCTGTCCTCGATAGAATCTGCTTTGTGGTGCTGGAAGAGATATAAAGGCTGATTTATGAAGTATACATACCACCGGGGTAAGTATCTGTAAATCAGTGAATATCTCCTCGATGAATGAGAACACCTGCAGCTTGTTAGGGTATGTAGTTCGACAAATAGCTAATGAATTCCGCTGTCTTCGATAGAATCTGCTTTGTGGTGCTGGAAGAGAGATAAAGGCTCATTTATGTACTATACGTACCACTGGGGAAAGTAGCTGTATATCAGGGAATATCTCCTTGGTGAATGAGAGCAACTGCAGCTTGTTAGGGTAGATAGTTCGCCAAATAGCTAATGGACTCCGCTGTCTTTGATAGAATCTGCTTTGTGATGCTAGAAGGGAGATAAAGGCTCATTATGTACTTTACATACCACCGGGCTAAGCAGCTGTATATCAGGGAATAGCTCCTCGGTGAATGACAACAGCTGCAGCTTGGTAGGGTGGGTAGTTCGGAAAATAGGTAAAGAAGTTTGCTGTCCTCGATAGAGTTTGCTTTGTGGTGCTGGAAAGGAGACAAAGGCTCATTTATGTACTATACGTACCTGTGTAAGTAGCTGTATATCAGTGAATATCTCCTCTTTGAATGAGAACAGCTGCAGCATATTAGGGTAGGTAGTTCGGGAAATAGCTAATGGACTATGTTGTCCTCGATAGATTCTGCTTTGTGGTGCTGGAAGAGAGATAAAGGCTCATTTACGTACAATACATACCACCGGGGTATGCAGCTGTATATCAGTGAATATCTCCTCGGTGAATGAGAACAACTGCAGTTTGTTAGGGTAGGTAGTACGAAATGTAGGTAATGGACTCCGCTGTCCTCCATAGAATCTGCTTTGAGGTGCAGGAAGAGAGATAAAGGCTCATTTATGTACTATACTTATCACCGGGGTAATTAGCTGCATATCATGGAATACCTCCTCGGTGACTGAGATCAGCTGCTGCTTGTTATGGTAGGCAGGTCGGAAAATAGGTATTGACTTCTCCTCTCCTAAGTAGGATCTGCGTTTTGGTGCTGAAAGAGAGATAAAGGCTCATTTATGTACTATAGATTCCACTGAGGTAAGTAGCTGTGTATCATGGAATATCTTTTCGGTGAATGAGAACAGCTGTAGCTTGTTAGGGTAGGTAGTTGGAGCCATACCAAATGGACTCCGCTGTCCTCGATAGAATCTTTTTTGAGTTGCTGGAAGAGAGCTAAAGGCTCATTTATGTACTATACGTACCACTGGGGAAAGTAGCTGAATATCAGGGAATATCACTTCGGTGAATGATTTCATCAGGATCGTGTTAGGGTAGGTGGTTCTGGAAATAGGTAATGGACTATGCTGTCCTCGATAGAAACTGCTTTGTGGTGCTACAAGATAGATAAAGGCTCATTTATGTACTATACGTACCAACGGGGTAAGCTCCCGTATAACAGGAAATATATCCTCGATGAATGAGAACAGCTGTAGCTTGTTTGGTTAGGTATTTTGGTAAATAGCTAATGGACTGTGTTGTCCTCGATACAATCTGCCTTGTGGTGACAGAAGAGAGGTACAGGCTCACTTATGTACTATACGGACCACCGGGATAAGTAGCTGTATATCAGGGAATATCTCCTCGGTGAAAGAGAACAGCTGCTGCTTGTTATGGTAGGTAGTTCAGGAAATAGCTCATGGACTCCGCTATCCTTAATAGAATCTTCTTTGTGATGCTGGACGAGAGATAAAGCCTCATTTATGTATTATACATACCACCGGGGTATGCAGTTGTATATCAGTGAATATCTCCTCGGTAAATGAGAACAAGTGCAGTTTGTTCGGGTAAGTAGTACGAAATATAGGTAATGGAATCCGCTGTCCTCCATAGAATCTGCTTTTAGGTGCTGGAAGAGAGATAAAGGCTTATTTATGTACTATACTTATCACTGGGGTAAGCAGCAGTATATCAGGCAATTTCTCCTCAGTGAATGAGAACAGCTGCAGCTTGTTAGGGTAGGTGGTTCAGGAAATAGCTAATGGACTCCGCTGTCCTCGACAGAATCAGCCATGTCATGCTGGAAGAGAGATAATGGCTCATTTATGTACTATACGTACCACCAGTGTAAGTAGCTGTATATCAGAGAATATTTCCTCGGTGAATAACTACAGCTGCAGCTTGGTAGCATGGGTAGTTCGGAAAATAGCTAATGAACTCTGTTGTCCTTGATAGAGTCTGCTTTGTGGTGCTGGAAGAGAGATAAAGGCTCATTTATGTAGTATAGGTACCACCGGGGTAAGTAGGTGTATATCAGAGAATATCTCCTCGGTGAATGAGAACAGCTGCAGCATGTTAGGGAAGGTAGTTCAGGAAATAGCTAATTTACTACGCTGTCCTCTATAGAATCTGCTTTGTGGTGCTGGAAGAGAGATAAAGGCTCATGTATGAACTATACGTACCACCGGAGTAAGTAGCTGTATATCAGTGAATATCACCTTGGTGAATGAGAGCAGCTGTAGCTTGTTAGGGTAGATAGTTCACTAAATAGCTAATGAACTCTGCTGTTCTCGATAGAATCTGTTTCTGGTGCTGGAAGAGAGATAAATTCTCATTTATTTACTGTTTGTACCACCGGGGTAAGTAGCTGTATATCAGGAAATATCTCCTTGGTGATTGAGAACAGCTGCAACTTCTTGGGTAGGTAGCACGGAAAATAGCTAATGAACTCCACTGTCATGATAGAATCTGCTTTTTGGTGCTGGAAGAGAGATAAAGGCTCATTTATGTACTTTACTTACTACTCAGGTAAGCAGCTGTGTATCAGGGAATATCTCCTTGGTCAATGAGAACAGTTTCAGCTTGTTAGCGTACGTAGTTAGGGAAATATCTAATGAATTCTGCTGTCCTCGATATAACCTGCTTTGTGGTGCTGGAAAGAGAGATAAAGGCTCATTTATGTACTATGCGTACCACTGGGGTAAGTAGCTGTATATCAGAGAATATCTCATCAGTGAATGAGAACAGCTGCAGCTTGTTAGGGTACGTAGTTCAGAAAATAGCTAATGGACTCCGCTGTCCTCCATAGAACCTGCTTTGTGGTGCTGGTAGAGAGATAAAGACTCATTTATAGAGTATACGTACCACCGGGGTAATTAGCTGTATTTCAGGGAATATCTCCTCCGTCAATGAGAACAGCTGCCCCTTGTTATGGTAGGTAGTTTGGGAATTAGCTAATGAACTCCGCTGTCCTCGATAGAATCTGCTTTGTGGTGCTGGAAGAGAAATACATGCTCATTAATGTACTATACGTAACACTGGGGTAAGTAGCTGTATATCAGGAAATATCTCCTCGGTGAATGAGAACAGCTGCAACTTCTTAGGGTAGGTAGTTTGGAAAATAGCTAATGAACTCCAGTGTCATCGATAGAATCTGCTTTTTGGTGCTGGAAGAGAGATAAAGGCTCATTTATGTACTTTACATACCACGGGGTTAAGCAGCTGTATATCAGGGAGTATCTCCTCGGTCAATGAGAACAACTTCAGCTTGTTATCGTAGATACTTAGGGAAATAGCTAATGAATTCCACTGTCCTCGATAGAATCCGCTTTGTGGTGCTGGAAGAGAGATAAAGGCTCATTAATGTATTATACGTACCACCGGGTTAAGCAGCTGTATATCAGTGAATGTCTCCTTGGTGAATGAGAACAGATGCAGCTTGTTAGGGTAGGTAGTTTGGGAATTAGCTAATGAATTCCGCTGTCCTCGATAGAATCTGCTTTGTGGTGCTGGAAGAGAGATAAAAGCTCATTTTTGTACTATATGTACCCTCGGGGTAAGTAGCTGTATATGAGGGAATATCTCCTCAGTCAATGAGAATAGCTGCAGCTTGTTAGGGTAGGTAGTTTGGGAAATAGCTAATGGATTCCTCTGTCCTCCATAGAACCTGCTTTGTGGTGCTGGAAGAGAGATAAAGGCTCATTTATGTACTATACGTAACACCGAGGTAAGTATCTGTATATCTGGTAATATCTCCTCAGTGAATGAGAAGAGCTCCAGCTTGTTAGGGTAGGTAGTTTGGGAAATAGCTAATGGACCCTACTGTCCTCTATAAAATTTGCTTTGTTGTGCTTCCTGCTGATCCAGCTGGCAGCGAAAAGGGAATCCTGAATGAGGGGGTGGAGGATTGGAGAAAAGGCAAAATATAAGAGAAGGGAAAAAAGACAAGAGGCAAAGATGGGGTACGGGAGGTCTACATCTCGAGATTGAAGCTTAATACTGCAGCCAAGTTTATTCTTAATGCCCAGTTTATATGCAGTTTTGGAACCAGGGAATTGCACAGGGAATTGAGAACACAGATGCTTTGAAGTTCGCAAACATTTGATTACAGTAAACACAGGATAAGGTTGATTAACATAGGAATCTACTCCAGCGCTCATAGCAAGATGCGAACATAGGAAAGCAATTCCGATTAGTGGCCATCAACAAAGGTCCTTGCATCTAGCATATCCTAGCTATATCGCACAGCCAGAGGTGAGAATGAATCTAGCTGCAAGTTTGGCTCCCGACATCTTGGCTACATTGGCACAGCCAGGGGTCTGGATGAGTCTAGCTGCTAGTTCTGCTCCTGAAAGTTCCCCCGTCTTTATTAAAAGAAGTGAACCTGCCTGTCTTAGGTGGGGTGGCTGGTCCAGCCTGCCTTACTTGTCCTAGGGAACAACTTCAGAGCAGTGCTGAAGCCCCATGTCTTAGGTCGGTCAAGCTGGCCCCGCCCTCAAACCCATCTCTGGCTGCAGTTCCTCTCAGGGGAGAACTCATTCACTTGGAGCTTGATCTTTTTTTTTTTTTTTGGCCAGTCCTGGGCCTTGGACTCAGGGCCTGAGCACTGTCCCTGGCTTCTTCCTGCTCAAGGCTGTAGCACTCCGCCACTTGAGCCACAGCGCCGCTTCTGGCTGTTTTCTGTATATGTGGTGCTGGGGAATCAAACCTAGGGCCTCGTGTATCCGAGGCAGGCACTCTTGCCACTAGGCTATATCCCCAGCCCTGGAGCTTGATCTTATGCAGCTGGCTAGCTAAACTCATGAAAGAGTTTTGCAATATGTGTACAGTGCATGGCAGGCATAGGAAAGCCATCAGCAAAAGTATCCCTGGGTCGAGCAATGTCATTAGCAGCCCCTTAACGTTAGTTAAGGAAGGGACATACTGTTGAAGTTGCTCAAACAGTTCCTTTGCTGTTTCTGCCACTTTAGAGTCCAGAGGCAGAGCTTATTCTAGTCCAGCTTTTTGACTATGGAGCTGAAAGAGATCTAAAGACAAATTATTATGGTGCCAAATACAATTTAGATGTGCTACAACTTCTTCCCAAGGATAGCTCATCCCATTATATTTATGGAGGGTCACACAAATAAAGTCAAACCCAGCATGAGAGTGCACCCGTTGCAAAGTTTGCAAAGCACGAATTTGTTCTTCCAGTGACAACACAGATTCATACAATGCTTCTAATTTTTGTTCTACCTTATCATCAATCCTGCCTTGAAAGTGCATGGCTTGCGTGGTAATATGAGCAAGCCAATTACCATAGTGAGCTGTCTGCACACTTTGTGTTAAAGCCACAGTAGCCGCTGCAGCAGAGGCAGCTAAGGAAATAAAGGCTACAATGCCTGCTATCAATAGCCCTACAAATTGTCTAGGGCACATAAGCTCTTTTAAATGTTTTAACACTTGAATACCTGTTTCTTCATACCAAGCTTCAGATATGTTTACAGGAAGCATAACAAATGGTGGTTGCTTAATAATAATTACAGAATCAGTAAGACCACTGGAGAGGCAATTTGAAAAAGAATAGTTAGTACAAGTAACATTTAAATACATGGCTCCTATAGAAACATTAAAAGGTCCACACATAATAGAGTAAGGGGGTGTTACACAACTCATAATATTTTTTAAAGAAGAAGTGGGCCAGGATATATTACTTAGGGCAGCCACTAACATCCAGACATGACATTGAGGGTGTCCATTCATCCACCACAGACTTGGGTTGTACTTGTTGGTGAGATTGGCTCCAGACCAGTCCATCAGCTGAGAATTAGTTCTTGAAATATTGTTTATAAAAGGATGATCATGTCTATACTTTATGGGGTGCAGTTCTCCCATGGATTCTACAACTTGAGAGTAGTTGATGCAGCGAGGTATCATAAAGGAGGAGGTAGAATTGGCATGTGCAGGAAACCCAATAGGCAATGAAGTCATTCGTATATTATATACTTGACTATTATCAGGAATCCAAATTCTATGATTAATGGATTGCATTACAGTACAGCCTGGAATTTAACTGTTGGAGTCAGTTGTAAAGCATCAAGGGGTTCCAATGCCAGAAGCTGCAAAGTCTCCCATTTTAACGTGTTGGACAAACGGGTCTGGGGCTGTACCGTATGTTGATCAACACCTCAGCTCCTTCCCAAGTCGCAGGGTGCACAATCGGTGGATCTGGCACGTAAGCCCAGTGGGTCAGCGCTTGTACCGTTCTGATGAGTTTCCACAATCTGAATGCAATGCTCAGGTAGCCAGCGGGCATCATTTTCATCCTGTGAAAAACACAGACATGTCCTTGACCCCATGTCAATACCGGATCGGGCCTGTGTCAAGCACTTGTTAAAGGATCTTTCCACTTAACTTGGGCAAAAGTTCTTTTTTTTTTTGCCAGTCCTGGGGCTTGGACTCAGGGCCTGAGCACTGTCCCTGGCTTCTTCTTGCTCAAGGCTAGCACTCTGCCACTTGAGCCACAGCGCCACTTCTGGCCATTTTCTGTATATGTGGTGCTGGGGAATTGAACTCAGGGCCTCATGTATATGAGGCAAACACTCTTGCCACTAGGCCATATCCCCAGCCCTGGGCAAAAACTTCTTTGCTCTCTCTTTCCCCAGAACCACTGTGCTGCAGAGTGGCCATTGCAGTCCAAATTAAAAAAAAATAATATGAATAAGGAATAAGAAAGAATATTAACAGGAGAGAAGGCCTATAATCCCCCCTTTTAATTTAGAAATTTGGTGTTTTAACAAACCGTTGGCCCGTTCAACAATTCCTTGACCTTGATGATTATAGGGAATTCCTGTAGAGTGAACAATTTAGTAAGATTTGCTAAAAGTTTGAAAAGCTCGTCCAACATATCCTGGGCCGTTATCACTTTTAATTTGTTTAGGATGTCTCATAGTAGCAAAGCAGCGTAAGTCATGGGAGATACAATGTTTGCTAGCTTCCCCGCTAAGAGGAGTAGACATAATAAAACTAGAGTAAGTGTCTATGGTAACATGGACAAAGTGGAGCCGTCCAAAAGAGGGAACGTGGGTAACATCCATTTGCCAAACATGGTTGGCCACTAAGCCTCCAGCGTTAATGCCATTGATGAGGGCACAGGTAGGAAGGTAGTACAGTTGGGACAAGTTTTTACAATTTGACGAGCCGCCTCACGTGTGATATGAAATTGCTGACATAAGGCATGACTGTTCTGATGGTGGGCAGCATGTGATTGCTTTGCTAAGTCAATTTGAGTGAGAAAGATTTGGGTAGCCTCATCCGTAATAGCATTGCCCTCCCTTAATGGTAAGAAGAGGCAAAGTGAAGTAATTTATTGGAGGGACAATGATGTGAAATAATGCCCATGAAATTGTCCCAATCAATGGCCCAGGAATCACAATAAATATAAAGCCATTCTTGCTGCTGTAAACTATAGGGGGCATAAATAACCTGTGGATCTCGTCCAAGATACTTACAAGATTCCACACGACACATATGGAACTAAGGTGGCCACCAATTTATAATAAGGAGTTAACACTTTTGAAGGAGTAGCAGGCAAGGAAAGCCACAAAAGGGGTCCCTTCTGCCAGAGGACCGCTGATGGAGAAGGAGCTTGTTAAGGTAATTACATGGAGGAAAGGTTAATGTACTGGGAACTCCTCGGAAGAATGGATTTGTGGTGAGGGGAGAGAGAAAAAAGCTCCTTTAGGAACAACATGCACATACTGGGTAGGTAGCTGTTTATCAGTAAATATCTCCACTGAGATTAAGAAAAGCAGTAGCTTAATAAACTAAGTACTTCCTGGTATGGTTACTGTACTGGTAAATCCCCAAAAGAATCTGGATTGTGGTGAGGGAACAGAGAAAAAAGCTCATTTAGGATCTGCACTTACGAAGGTGGTATGCAGCTGTATATCAGGGAGTATCCCTTCTGAGAATAAAAACAGCTGGAGCTTGTTAAGGTAATTACATCGAGGAAAGGTTAATGTACAGGGAACTAATCAGAAGAATCTGATTTGTGGTGAGGGGAGAGAGATAAAAGCTCATTTAAGAACGACATGAACATACTGGGTAGGTAGCTGTTTATAAGTAAATATCTCCACTGAGACTAAGTAGAGCAGTAGCTTAATAAATAAAGTACTTCCTGGTATGGTTACTGTACTGGTAACTCCCGAAAAGAATCTGGATTGCGGTGAGGGAACAGAAAAAAAGCTCATTTAGGACCTGCACTTACGAAGGTGGTAGGCAGCTGTATATCAGAGAGTATCCCTTCTAAGAATAAGAACAGCTGGAGCATGTTAAGGTAATTACATCGAGGAAAGGTTAATGTACTGGGAACTCCTCAGCAGAATCTGATTTTTGGTGAGGGGAGAGAGATAAAAGCTCTTTTAGGAACGACATGAACAAACTGGGTAGGTAGCAGTTTATCAGTAAATATCTCCACTGAGAATAAGAAAAGCAATAGTTTAATAAATGAAGTACTTCTGGTATGGTTACTGTACTGGTAACTCCCCAAATGAAACTGGATTGAGGTGAGGGAAAAGAGAAAAAAGATCCTTTAGGATCTGCACTTACGAAGGTGGTAGGCAGCTGTATATCAGGGAGTATCCCCTCTGAGAATAAGAACAGCTGGAGCTTGTTAAGGTAATTACATCTAGGAAAGGTTAATGTACTGGGAACTCCTCAGAAGAATCTGATTTGTGGTGAGGGGAGAGAGAGAAAAGCTCATTTAGGAACGACATGAACGTACAGGGTATGTAGCTGTTTATCAGTAAATATATCCACTGAGAATAAGAAAAGCAGTAGCTTAATAAATTAAGTACTTCCTGGTATGGTTACTGTACTGGTAACTCCCCAAAAGAATCGGGATTGTGGTGAGGGCACAGAGAAAAAAGCTCCTTAGGACCTGCATTTACGAAGGTGGTAGGCAGCTGTATATCAGGGAGTATCCCTTCTGAAAATAAGAACAGCTGGATCTTGTTAAGGTAATTACATCGAGGAAAGTTTAACATACTGGGAACTCCTCAGAAGAATCTGATTCGTGGTGAGGGAAGAGAGACAAAAGCTCATTTAGGAATGACAAGGATAAAGTGGGTAGGTAGTTGTTTATCAGTAAATGTCTCCACTGAGATTAAGAAAAGCAGTAGCTTAATAAATTAAGTACTTCCTGGTATGATTACTGTACTGATAAGTCCCCAAAAGAATCTGGATTGTGGTGAGGGAACAGAGAAAAAAGCTCATTAAGGACATAAACTTGCGAAGGTGGTAGGCAGCTCTATATCAGGGAGTATCAATTCTGAGAATAAGAACAGCTGGAGCTTAAGGTAATTACATCGAGGAAAGGTTAATGTACTGGGAACTCCTAAGAAGAATATGATTTTTGGTGAGGGGAGAGAGATAAAAGCTCTTTTAGGAACGACATGAACATATTGGGTAGGTAGCTGTTTATCAGTAAATATCTCCACTGAGATTAAGTAGAGCAGTAACTTAATAAATAAAGTACTTCCTGGTATGGTTACTGTACTGGTAACTCCCGAAAAGAATCTGGATTGTGGTGAGGGAACAGAAAAAAAGCTCATTTAGGACCTGCCCTTACGAAGGTGGTAGGCAGCTGTATATCAGAGAGTATCCCTTCTGAGAATAAGAACAGCTGGAGCTTGTTAAGGTAATTACATCGAGGAAAGGGTAATGTACTGGGAACTCCTCACAAGAATCTGATTTGTGGTGAAGGGAGACAGAGAAAAGCACATATAGAACGACATGAACATACTGGGTAGGTAGCTGTTTATCAGTAAATATCTCCACTGAGATTAAGAAAAGCAGAGCTTAATAAACTACGTACTTCCTGGTATGGTTACTGTAATGGAAACTCAACAAAACAATCTGGATTGTGGTGATGTAATAGAGAAAAAAGCTCCTTTAGGACCTGCACTTACGAAGGTGGTAGGCAGCTGTATATCAGGGAGTATCCCTTCTGAGAATAAGAACTGCTGGAGCTTGTTAAGGTAATTACATCGAGGAAAGGTTAATGTACTTGGAACTCCTCACAGTAATCTGATTTGTGGTGAGGGGAGAGAGATAAAAGCTCATTTAAGAACGACGTGAACATACTGGGTAGGGAGCTGTTTATAAGTAAATATCTCCACTGAGATTAAGTAGAGCAGTAACTTAATAAATAAAGTACTTCCTGGTATGGTTACTGTACTGGTAACTCCCCAAAAGAATCTGGATTGTGGTGAGGGAACAGAAAAAAAGCTCATTTAGGACCTGCACTTACGAAGGTGGTAGGCAGCTGTATATCAGAGAGTATCCCTTCTAAGAATAAGAACAGCTGGAGCATGTTAAGGTAATTACATCGAGGAAAGGTTAATATACTGGGAACTCCTCAGCAGAATCTGATTTTTGGTGAGGGGAGAGAGATAAAAGCTCTTTTAGGAAGGACATGAACAAACTGGATAGGTAGCAGTTTATCAGTAAATATCTCCACTGAGAATAAGAAAAGCAATAGTTTAATAAATGAAGTACTTCTGGTATGGTTACTGTCTGGTAACTCCCCAAATGAAACTGGATTGAGGTGAGGGAACAGAGGAAAAAGATCCGTTAGGATCTGCACTTTCGAAGGTGGTAGGCAGCTGTATATCAGGGAGTATCCCCTCTGAGAATAAGAACATCTGGAGCTTGTTAAGGTAATTACATCTAGGAAAGGTTAATGTACTGGGACCTACTCAGAAGAATCTGATTTGGGGTGAGGGGAGAGAGATAAAAGATCATTGAGGAACGTCATGAACATACTATTAGGTAGCTGATTATCAGTAAATATCTCCACTTAGATTAAGAAAGCAGTAGCTTAATAAATTAAGTACTTCCTGGTATGGTTCCTGTACTGGTAACCCCCAAATGAATCTGGATTGTGGTGAACGAACAGAGAAAAAAGCTCATTAAGACCTGCACTTACGAAGGTGGTAGACAGCTGTATATCAGGGAATATTCCTTCTGAGAATAAGAACAGCTGGAGCTTGTTAAGGTAATTACATCGAGGAAAGGTTAATATACTGGGAACTCCTCAGAAGTATCTGATTTGTGGTGAGGGGAGAGAGATAAAAGCTCATTTAGGAACGATATGAACATACTGGGTAGGTAGCTGTTTATCAGTAAATATCTCCACTGAGATTATGAAAAGTAGTAGCTTAATAAATTAAGTACTTCCTGGTATGGTTACTGTACTGGTAACTCCCGAAAAGAATATGGATTGTGGTGAGGGAACAGAGAAAAAAGCTCATTTAGGACATGCACTTACGAAGGTGGTAGGCAGCTGTATATCAGGCAGTATCCCTTCTGAGAATAAGAACAGCTGGAGATTGCTAAGGTAATGACATCGAGGAAGGGTTAATGTTCTCGGAACTCCTTAGAAGAATCTGATTTGTGGTGAGTGGAGTGAGATAAAAGCTCATTTAGGAACGACATGAACATACTGGGTAGGTAGCTGTTTATCAGTAAATATCTCCACTGAGATTAAGAAAAGCAGTAGCTTAATAAATTAAGTACTTTCTGGTATTGGTAGTGTAGTAGGAACTCCACAAAGAATCTGGATTGTGGTGAGGGAACAGAGAAAAAAGCTCATTTAGGACCTGCAATTACGAAGGTGGTATGCAGCTGTATATCATGGAGTATCCCTTCTGAGAATAAGAACAGCTGGAGCTTGTTAAGGTAATTATATCGAGGAAAGGTTAATGTACTGGGAGCTCCTCAGAAGAATCTGATATGTGGTGAGGGGAGAGAGATAAAAGTTCATTTAGGAACGACATGAACATACTGGGTATGTAGCTGTTTATCATTAAATATCTCCACTGAGATTAAAAAAAGCAGTAACGAAATAAATTAAGTACTTCCTGGTATGGTTACTGTACTGGAAACTCCCCAAAATTATCTGGATTGTGGTGAGGGAACAGAGAAGAAAGCTCAATTAGGACCTGCAATAACCAAGGTGGTAGGCAGCTGTCTATCAGGGAGTATACCATCTGAGAATAAGAACAGTTGGAGCTTGTTAAGGTAATTACATCGCGGAAAGGTTACTGTACTGGGAACTCCTCAGAAGACTCTGATTTGTGGTGAGGGGAGAGAGATGAAAGCTCATTTAGGATCGAAATGAACATACTGGGTAGGTAGCTGTTTATCAGTAAATATCTCCACTGAGATTAAGAAAAGCAGTAGCTTAATAAATTAAGTACTTCCTGGTATGGTTACTGTACTGGTAACTCCCCAAAAGAATCTGGACTGTGGTGAGGGAACAGAGAAAAAAGCTCATTTAGGACCTGCACTTACGAAGGTGGTAGGCAGCTGTATATCAGGGAGTGTCCCTTGTGAGAATAAGAACAACTGGAGCTTGTTAAGGTAATTACATCGAGGAAAGGTTAATGTAATGGGAACTCCTCAGAAGAATCTGATTTGTGGTGAAGGGAGAGAGATAAAAGCTCATTTAAAAACGACATGAACATACTGGGTAAGTAGCTGTTTATCAGTAAATATCTCCACTGAGATTAAGAAAAGCAGTAGCTTAATAAATTAAGTACTTCCTGGTATAGTTACTGTACTGGGAACTCCCTAAAAGAGTCTGGATTGTTGTGAGGGAACGAGAAAAAAGCTCATTTAGGACCTGCACTTACGAAGGTGGTAGGCAACTCTCTATCAAGGAGTATCCCTTGTGACAATAAGAACAGCTGGAGCTTGTTAAGGTAATTACATCGAGGAAAGGTTAATGTACTGGGAACTCCTCAGAGGAATCTGATTCGTGATGAGGGGAGAGAGATAAAAGCTCATTTAGAAACTACATGAACATACTTGGTACGTAACTGTTTATTAGTAAATATTTCCACTGAGTATAGAAAAGCAGTACCTTTACTTCTTGGTATGGTTACTGGACTGACTTGTAAATCCTCAAACGAATCTGGATTGTGGTGAGGGAACAGAGAAAAAAGCTCATTTAGGACCTGACTTACGAAGGTGGTAGGCAGCTGTATATCATGGAGTATCCCTTCTGAGAATGACAACAGCTGGAGCTTGTTAAAGTAATTACATGGAGGAAAGGATAATGTACTGGGAACTCCTCATAAGAATCTGATTTGTGGCGAGGGGAGAGAGATAAACGATCATTTAGGAACGACAAGGCCATACAGGGTAGGTAGCTTTTTTTCAGTAAATATCTCCGCTGAGATTAAGAAAAGCAGTAGCTTAATAAATTAAGTACTTCCTGGTATGGTTATTGTACTGGTAACTCCCCAAAAGAATCTGGATTGTGGTGAGGGAACAGAGAAAAAAGCTCATTTAGGACCTGCATTTACGAAGGTGGTAGGTAGCTGTATATCATGGAGTTTCCCTTCTGAGAATAAGAACAGCTGGAGTTGTTAAGGTAATTACATCGAGGAAAGGTTAATGTACTGGGAACTCCTCAGAAGAATCTGATTTGTGGTGAGGGGAGAGAGATAAAAGCTCATTTAAGAACGACATGCACATACTGGGTAGGTAGCTGTTTATCAGGAAATATCTCCACTGAGATTAAGAAAAGCAGTAGCTTAATAAATTAAGTACTTCCTGGTATGGTTTCTGTACTGGTAACTCCCCAAAAGAATATGGATTATGGTGAGGGAACAGAGAAAAAAGCTCATTTGGGACCTGCACTTACGAAGGTGGTAGGCAGCTGTATATCAGGGAGTATCCCTTCTGAGAATAAGAACAGCTGGAGCTTGTTAAGGTAATTACATCGAGGAAATGTTAATGTACTGGGAACTCCTCAGAAGAATCTGATTTGTGGCGAGGGGAGAGAGATAAAATCTCATTTAGGAACGAGATGAACATACTGGGTAGTTAGCTGTGTATCAGTAAATATATCCACTGAGATTAAGAAAAGTAGTAGCTTAATACATTAAGTACTTCCTGGTATGGTTATTGTACTGGTAACTCCACAAAAGAATCTGCATTGTGGTGAGGGAACAGAGAAAAAAGCTCATTTAGGACCTGCATTTACGAAGGTGGTAGGCAGCTGTATATCATGGAGTTTCCCTTCTGAGAATAAGAACAGCTGGAGTTGTTAAGGTAATTACATCGAGGAAAGGTTAATGGACTGGGAGATCCTCAGAAGAATGTGATTTGTGGTGAGGGCTGAGACATAAAAGCTCATTTAGGAACGACATGAACATACTGGGTAGGTAGCTGTTTATCAGTAAATGTCTCCACTGAGATTAAGAAAAGCAGTAGCTTAATAAATTAAGTACTTCCTTGTATGGATACTGTACTGGTAACTCCCCAAAAGAATCTGGATTGTGGTGAGGGAACAGAGAAAAAAGCTCATTTAGGACCTGCACATACCAAGGTGGTAGGCAGCTGTATATCAGGGAGTATCCCCTTCTGAGAATAAGAACAGCTGGAGCTTGTTAAGGTAATTACATCGAGGAAAGGTTAATGTACTGGGAACTCCTCAGAAGAATCTGATTTGTGGTGAGGGGAGAGAGATAGAAGCTCATTTAGGAACTACATGAACATACTGGGTAGGTAGCTGTTTATCAGTTAATATCTCCACTGAGATTAAGAAAAGCAGTAGCTTAATAAATTAAGTACTTCCTGGTATGGTTACTGTACTGGTAACTCCCCAAAAGTATCTGGATTGTGGTGAGGGAACAGAGAAAAAAGCTCATTTAGGACCTACACTTCTGAAGGTGGTAGTCAGGTGTATATCAGGGAGTGTCCCTTCTGAGAATAAGAACAGCTGGAGCTTGTTAAGGTAATTACATCGAGGAAGTGTTAATGTACTGGGAACTCCTCAGAAGAATCTGATTTGTGGTGAGGGGAGAGAGATAAAAGCTCATTTAGGAACGACAAGAACATACTGGGTAGGTAGCTCTTTATCAGTAAATATCTCCACTGAGATTAAGAAAAGCAATAGCTTAATAAATTAGGTAATTCCTGGTATCGTTACTGTACTGGTAACTCGACAAAGAATCTGGATTTTGGTGAGGGAATAGAGAAAAAAGCTCATTTAGGACCTGCACTTACGAAGGTGGTAATCAGCTGTATATCAGGGAGTATCCCTTCTGAGAATAAGAACAGCTGGAGCTTGTTAAGGTAATTACATCGAGGAAAGGTTAATGTACTGGGAACTCCTCAGAAGAATCAGATTTGTGGAGAGGGGAGAGAGATAAAAGCTCATTTAGGAACGAGATGAACATACTGGGTAGGTAGCTGTTTATCAGGAAATATCTCCACTGAGATTAAGAAAAGCAGTAGCTTAATAAATTAAGTACTTCCAGGTATGGTTTCTGTACTGGTAACTCCCCAAAAGAATCTGGATTATGGTGAGGGAACAGAGAAAAAAGCTCATTTGGGACCTGCACTTACGAAGGTGGTATGCAGCTCTATATCAGGGAGTATCCCTTCTGAGAATAAGAACAGCTGGAGATTGTTAAGGTAATTACATCGAGGAAGTGTTAATGTACTGGGAACTCCTCAGAAGAATCTGATTTGTGGCGAGGGCAGAGATAAAATCTCATTTAGGAAGGAAATGAACATACTGGGTAGTTAGCTGTTTATCAGTAAATATATCCACTGAGATTAAGAAAAACAGTAGCTTAATAAATTAAGTACTTCCTGGTATGGTTACTGTACTGGTAACTCCCCAAAAGAATCTGGATTGTGGTGAGGGCACAGATAAAAATGCTCCTTTAGGACCTGCAATTATGAAGGTGGTAGGTAGCTGTATATCAGGGAGTATACCTTCTAAGAATAAGAACAGCTGGAGCTTGTTAAGGTAATTACATCGAGGAAAGGATAATGTACTGGGAACTCCTCAGAAGAATCTGATTTGTGGCGAGGGGAGAGAGATAAAAACTCATTTTTGAATGACATGAACGTACTGGGTAGGTAGCTGTTTATAAGTTAATATCTCCACTGAGATTAAGAAAAGCAGTAGCTTAATTATTTAATTACTTAATGGAATGGTTACTATACTGGTACCTCCCCAAAAGAATCTGGATTGTGTTGAGGGAACAGAGAAAAAAGCTCATTTGGGACCTGCACTTACGAAGGTAGTAGGCAGCTGTATATCAGGGAGTATCCCTTCTGAGAATAAGAACAGCTGGACCTTCTTAAGGTAATTACATCGAGGAAAGGTTAATGTACTGGGAACTCCTCAGAATTATCTGATTTGTGGTGAGGGGAGAGAGATAAAAGCTCATTTAGGAACGACATGAACATACTGGGTAGGTAGCTGTTTATCAGTAAATATCTCCTCTGAGATTAAGAAAAGCAGTAATTTAATAAATTAAGTACTTCCTGGTATGGTTACTGTACTGGTAACTCCCCAAAAGAATCTGGATTGTGGTGAGGGATCAGAGAAAAAAGCTCATTTAGGACCTGCATTTACGAAGGTGGTAGGTAGCTGTTTATCAGGGAGTATCCCTTCTGAGAATAAGAACAGCTGGAGCTTGTTAAGGTAATTACATCGAGGAAAGGTTAATGTCCTGGGAACTCTTCAGAAGTATCAGATTTTTCTTGAGGTGAGAGAGAAAAAAGCTCATTTAGGAACGACATGAACATGCTGGGTAGGTAGCTCTTTATCAGTAAATATCTCCTCTGAGATTAAGAAAAGCAGTAATTTAATAAATTAAGTACTTCCTGGTATGGTTACTGTACTGGTAACTCCCCAAAAGAATCTGGATTGTGGGGAGGGAACAGAGAAAAAAGCACATTTAGGACCTGCACTTACGAAGGTGGTAGTCAGCAGTGTATCATGGAGTCTTCCTTCTGAGAATAAGAAAAGCTGGAGCATGTTAAGGTAATTACATCGAGGAAAGGTTAATGTTCTGGGAAATCCTCAGAAGAATCTGATTTGTGGTGAGGGGAGAGAGATAAAAGCTCATTTAGGAACGACATGAACATACTGGGCAGGTAGCTGTATATCAGTAAATATCTCCACTGAGATTAAGAAAAAGAGTAGCTTAATAAATCAAGTACTTCCTGGTATGGTTACTGTACTGGTAACTCCCCAAAAGAATCTGGATTGTGGTGTGGGCACAGAGAAAAAAGCTCCTTTAGGACCTGCACTTACGAAGGTGGTAGGCAGCTCTATATCAGGGAGTTTCTCTTCTGAGAATGAGTACAACTGGAGCTTGTTAGGGTAGTTACATCGAGTTAAGGTTAATGTGTTGGGAACTCCTCAGAAGAATCTGATTTGTGGTGAGGGGAGAGAGCTAAAATCTCATTAAGAACGACATGAACATATTGGGTAGGTAGCTCTTAATCAGTAAATATCTCCACTGAGATTAAGAAAAGCAGTAGCTTAATAAATTAAGTACTTTCTGGTATGGTTACTGTACTGGTAACTCCCCAAAAGAATCTGGATCGTAGTGAGGGAATAGAGAAAAAAGCTCATTTAGGACCTGCACTTACAAAGGTTGTAGGCAGCTGTATATCAGGGAGTATCCCTTCTGAGAATAAGAACAGCTGGAGCTTGTTAAGGTAATTAAATCGAGGAAAGTTTAATGCACTGGGAACTACGCAGAAGAATCTGATTTGTCGTGAGGGGAGAGAGATAAAAGCTCATTTAGAAACGACATGAACATCCTGGGTAGGTAGTTGTTTGTCAGTAATATCTCCACTGAGATTAAGAAAAGCAGTAGCTCAATAGATTCAGTACTTCCTGGTATGGATTCTGTACTGGTAACTCCCCAAAAGAATCTGGATTGTGGTGAGGGAACAGATAAAAAAGCTCATTTGGGACCTGCACTTACGAAGGTGGTAGGCAGATGTATATCAGGGAGTATCCCTTCTGAGAAAAAGAACAGCTGGACCTTCTTAAGGTAATTACATCGAGGAAAGGTTAATGTACTGGGAACTCCTCAGAATTATCTGATTTGTGGTGAGGGGAGAGAGATAAAAGCTCATTTAGGAACGACATGAACATACTAGGTAGGTAGCTGTTTATCAGTAAATATCTCCACTGAGATTAAGAAAAGCAGTAGCTTAATAAATTAAGTACTTCCTGGTATGGTTACTGTACTGGTAACTCCCCAAAAGAATCTGGATTGTGGTGAGGGATCAGAGAAAAAAGCTCATTTAGGACCTGCATTTACGAAGGTGGTAGGTAGCTGTATATCAGGGAGTATCCCTTCTGAGAATAAGAACAGCTGGAGCTTGTTAAGGTAATTACATGGAGGAAAGGTTAATGTCCTGGGAACTCTTCAGAAGTATCAGATTTTTCTTGAGGTGAGAGAGAAAAAAGCTCATTTAGGAACGACATGAACATACTGGGTAGGTAGCTCTTTATCAGTAAATATCTCCTCTGAGATTAAGAAAAGCAGTAATTTAATAAATTAAGTACTTCCTGGTATGGGTACTGTAATGGTAACTCCCCAAAAGAATCTGGATTTTGGTGAGGGAACAGAGAAAAAAGGTCATTTAGGACCTGCACTTACGAAAGTTGAAGGCAGCTGTATATCAGGGAGTATCCCTTCTGAGAATAAGAACAGGTGGAGCTTGTTAGGGTAATTACTTCGAGGAAAGGTTAATGTACTGGGAACAACTCAGAAGAATCTGATTTGTGTGAGGGGAGAGAGGTAAAGCTCATTTAGGAACGACAAGGCCATACAGGGTAGGTAGCTTTTTTTCAGTAAATATCTCCACTGAGATTAAGAAAAGCAGTAGCTTAATAAATTAAGTACTTCCTGGTATGGTTATTGTACTGGTAACTCCCCAAAAGAATCTGGATTGTGGTGAGGGAACAGAGAAAAAAGCTCATTTAGGACCTGCATTTACAAAGGTGATAGGCAGCTTTATATCATGGAGTTTCCCTTCTGAGAATAAGAACAGCTGGAGTTGTTAAGGTAATTACATCGAGGAAAGGTTAATGGACTGGGAGCTCCTCAGAAGAATGTGATTTGTGGTGAGGGGAGAGCGATAAAAGCTCATTTAGGAACGACCTCAACATACCCGGAAGGTAGCTGATTATCCGTAATTATCTCCACTGAGATGAAGAAAAGCAGTAGCTTTATAAATTAAGTACCTCCTGGTATGGTTACAGTACTGGTAACTCCCCAAAAGAATCTGGATTGTTGTGAGGGAACAGAGAAAAAAGCTCATTTAGGACCTGCACTTACGAAGGTGGTAGGCAGCTGTATATCAGGGAGTTTCTCTTCTGAGAATGAGTACAACTGGAGCTTGTTAGGGTAGTTACATCGAGTTAAGGTTAATGTGTTGGGAACTCCTCAGAAGAATCTGATTTGTGGTGAGGGGAGAGAGATAAAAGCTCATTAAGAACGACATGAACATATTGGGTAGGTAGCTCTTAATCAGTAAATATCTCCACTGAGATTAAGAAAAGCAGTAGCTTAATATATTAAGTACTTTCTGGTATGGTTACTGTACTGGTAACTCCCCAAAAGAATCTGGATCGTGGTGAGGGAATAGAGAAAAAAGCTCATTTAGGACCTGCACTTACAAAGGTTGTAGGCAGCTGTATATCAGGGAGTATCCCTTCTGAGAATAAGAACAGCTGGAGCTTGTTAAGGTAATTAAATCGAGGAAAGTTTAATGCACTGGGAACTACTCAGAAGAATCTGATTCGTGGTGAGGGGAGAGAGATAAAAGCTCATTTAGGAACGACATGAACATCCTGGGTAGGTAGTTGTTTGTCAGTAAATATCTCCACTGAGATTAAGAAAAGCAGTAGCTTAATAGATTCAGTACTTCCTGGTATGGATTCTGTACTGGTAACTCCCCAAAAGAATCTGGATTGTGGTGAGGGAACAGATAAAAAAGCTCATTTAGGACCTGCACTTACGAAGGTTGTAGGCAGGTGTATATCATGGAGTATCCCTTCTGAGACTAAGAACAGCTGGAGCTTGTTAAGGTAATTTCATCGAGGAAAGGTTAATATACTGGGTTCCCCTCAGAAGAATCTGATTTGTGGTGCGGGGAGAGAGATAAAAGCCCATTTAGGAACGACATGAACATACTGGGTAGGTAGCTATTTATCAGTAAATATCTCCACTGAGATGAAGAAAAACAGTAGCTTAATAAATTAAGTACTTCCTGGTATCCTTACTGTACATGTAACACCCCAAAAGAATCAGGATTGTGGTGAGGGAACAGAGAAAAATTCTAATTTAGGACCTACACTTATGAAGGTGGTAGGCAGCTGTATATCAGGGAGTATCCCTTCTGAGAATAAGAACAGCTGGAGCTTCTTAAGATAATTACATCGAGGAAAGGTTAATGTACTGGGAACTCCTCAGAAGAATCTGATTTGTGGTGAGGGGAGAGAGATAAAAGTTCATTTAGGAACGACATAAATATAATGGGTAGGTAGTTGTTTATCAGTAAATATCTACACTGAGATTAAGAAAAGTAGTAGCTTAATAAATTAAGTACTTCCTGGAATCGTTACTGTCCTGGTCACTCCTCAAAAGCATCTGGATTGTGTTGAGGTTACAGAGAAAAAAGCTCATTTAGGACCTGCACTTACGAAGGTCGTAGGCAGCTGTATATCAGGGATTATCCCTTCTGAGAATAAGAACAGCTGGAGCTTGTTAAGGTAATTGAATCGAGGAAAGGTTAATGTACTGGAAACTCCTCAGAAGAATCTGATTTGTGGTAGGGGAGAGAGATAAAAGCTCATTTAGGAACGATATGAACATACTGGGTACGTAGCCGTTTATCAGTAAATATCTCCACTGAGATTAAGAAAAGCAGTAGCTTAATAAATTAAGTACTTCCTGGTATGGTTACTGTACTGGTAACTCCCCAAAAGAATCTGGATTGTGGTGAGGGATCAGAGAAAAAAGCTCATTTAGGACCTGCATTTACGAAGGTGTTAGACAGCTGTATATCAGGGATTATCCCTTCTGAGAATAAGAACAGCTGGAGCTTGTTAAGGTAATTACATCAAGGAAATGTTAATGTACTAGGAACTCCACAGAAGAATCTGATTTGTGGTGTGTGGAGAGAGATAAAAGCTCATTTAGGAACGACATGAACATGCTGCGTAGGTAGCTGTTTATCAGTTATTATCTCCACCGAGCTTAAGAAAAGCAGCAGCTTAATAAACTAACTACTTCCTGGTATGGTTTCTGCACTGGTAACTCCAGAAAAGATTCTGGATTGTGGTGAGGGAACAGAGAAAAAAGCTCACTTAGGACCTGCACTTATGAAGGTGTTAGGTAGCTCTATATCAGGGGGTATCCCTTCTGAGAATAAGAACAGCTGGAGCTTGTTAAGGTAATTACATCGAGGAAAGGATAATGTACTGGAAACTCCTCAGAAGAATCTGATTTGTGGCGAGGGGAGAGAGATAAAAGCTCATTTTTGAACGACATGAACGTACTGGGTAGGTAACTGTTTATCAGTAAATATCTCCACTGAGATTAAGAAAATCAGTAATTTAATAAATTAAGTACTTCCTGGTATGGTTACTGTACTGGTAACTCCCCAAAAGAATCTGGATTGTGGTGAGGGAACAGAGAAAAAAGCTCATTTAGGACCTGCACTTACGAAGGTGGTAGGCAGCTGTTTATCAGGGAGTATCCCTTCTGAGAATAAGAACTGCTGGAGCTTGTTAAGGTAATTACATCGAGGAAAGGGTAATGTACTGGGAACTCCTCAGAAGAATCTGATTCGTGGTGAGGGGAGAGAGATAAAAGCTAATTTAAGAACGACATGAACATACTGGGTAGGTAGCTGTTTATCCGTAAATATCTCCACTGAGATGAAGAAAAGCAGTAGCTTAATAAATTACGTACTTCCTGGTATGGTTACTGTACTGGTAACTCCGCAAAAGAATTGGATTGTCGTTATCGAACAGAAAAAAAAGCTCATTTAGGACCTGCACTTACGAAGGTGGTAGGCAGCTGTATATCAGGGAGTGTCCCTTCTGAGAATAAGAACAGCTGGAGCTTGTTAAGGTAATTTCATCGAGGAATGGTTAATGTACTGGGAACTCCTCAGAAGAATCTTATTTGTGGGAGGGGAGAGAGATAATAGCTCATTTAGGAACGACGTGAACATACCGGGTAGGTAGCTGTTTATTAGTAAATATCTCCACTGAGATTAAGAAAAGCAGTAGCTTAATAAATTAAGTACTTCCTGGAATGGTTACTGTACTGGTCACTCCTCAGAAGCATCTGGATTGTGGTGAGGTTACAGAGAAAAAAGCTCTTTAGGAACTGCACTTACGAAGGTCGTAGGCAGCTGTATATCAGGGAGTATCCCTTCTGAGAATAAGAACAGCTGGAGCTTGTTAATTTAATTGAGTCGAGGAAAGGTTAATGTACTGGAAACTCCTCAGAATAATCAGATTTGTGGTAGGGGAGAGAGATAAAAGCTCATTTAGGAACGATATGAACATACTGGGTAGGTAGCTGTTTATCAGTAAATATCTCCACTGAGATTAAGAAAAGCAGTAGCTTAATAAATTAAGTACTTCCTGGTATGGTTACTGTACTGGGAACTCCCGAAGACAATCTGGATTGTGGTGAGGGAACAGAGAAAAAAGCTCATTTATGACCTGCACTTACGAAGGTGGTAGGCAGGTGTCTATCAGGGAATATCCCTTCTGAGAATAAGAACAGCTTGAGCTTGTGAAGGTAATTACATTGATTAAAGTTTAATGTACTGGGAACTTCTCAGAAGAATCTGATTTGTGGTGAAGGGAGAGAGACAAAAGCTCATTTAGGAATGACATGAACATAATGGGTAGGTAGCTGTTTATCAGTAAATATTTCCAATGAGATGAAGAAAAGCTTTAGCTTAATAAATTAAATATTTCCTGGTATGGTTACTGTACTGGTAATTCCCCAAAAGAATCTGGATTGTGGTGAGGGAACAGGGAAAAAATCTCATTTAGGACCAGCAGTTACGAGGGTGGTAGACAGCTGTATATCAGGGAGTATCCCTTCTGAGAATAAGAACAGCTGGAGCTTGTTAAGGTAATTACATCGAGGAAAGTTTAATGTACTGGGAACTCCTCAGAAGAATCTGATTTGTGGTGTGGGGAGAGAGATAAAAGCTCATTTAGGAATGACATGAACATACTGGGTATGTAACTGTTTATCAGTAAATATCTCCACTGAGATGAAGAAAAGCAGTAGCTTAATAAATTACGTACTTCCTGGTATGGTTACTGTACTGGTAACTCCGCAAAAGAATTGGATTGTCGTTATCGAACAGAGAAAAAAGCTCATTTAGGACCTGCACTTACGAAGGTGGTAGGCAGCTGTATATCAGGGAGTATCCCTTCTGAGAATAAGAACAGCTGGAGCTTGTTAAGGTAATTTCATCGAGGAATGGTTAATGTACTGCGAACTCCTCAGAAGAATCTTATTTGTGGGAGGGGAGAGAGATAATAGCTCATTTAGGAACGACGTGAACATACCGGGTAGGTAGCTGTTTATCAGTAAATATCTCCACTGAGATTAAGAAAAGCAGTAGGTTAATAAATTAAGTACTTCCTGGTATGGTTACTGTACTGGTAACTCCCCAAAACAATCTGGATTTTGGTGAGGGAACAGAGAAAAAATTTCATTTAGGACCTGCACTTACGATGGTGGTAGGCAGCTGACTATCAGGAAGTATCCCTTCTGAGAATAAGAAGAGCTGGAGCTTGTGAAGGTAATTACATCGAGGAAAGATTAATGTACTGGGAAGTCCAAAGAAGGATCTGATTTGTGGTGAGGGGAGAGACATAAAAGCTCATTTAGGAACGACATCAACATACTGGGTACGTAGCTGTTTATTAGTAAATATCTCTACTGAGATTAATAAAAGAAGTAGGTTAATAAATTAAGTACTTTTGGTATGGTTACTGTACTGGGAACTCCCCAAAACAATCTGGATTGTGGTGAGGGAACAGAGAAAAAAGTTCATTTAGGACCTGCACTTACGAAGGTGGTAGGCAGCTGACTATCAGGAAGTATCCCTTCTGAGAATAAGAACAGCTGCAGCTTGTGAAGGTAATTACATCGAGGAAAGGTTAATGTACTGGGAACTCCTCAGAAGAATCATATTTGTGGTGAAGGGAGAGAGACAACAGCTCATTTATGAAGGACATGTACATACTGGGTAGGTAGCTGTTTATCAGTAAATATCTCCACTGAGGTTAAGAAAAGCAGTAGCTTAATAACCTAAGTACTTCCTGGTATGGTTACTGTACTGGTAACTCCCCAAAAGAATCTGGATTGTCGTGATCGAACAGAGAAAAAGCTCATTTAGGACCTGCACTTACGAAGGTGGTAGGCAGCTGTACATCAGGGAGTATCCCTCATGAGAATAAGAACAGCTGGAGCTTGTTAAGGTAATTGCATCGAGGAAAGGTTAATGTACTGGGAACTCCTCAGAAGAATCTGATTTCTGGCGAGGGGTGGGGGGATAAAAGCTCAATTAGGAAAGACATGAACATACTGGGTAGGTAGCTGTTTATCAGTAAATATCTCCACTGAGATTAAGAAATGCAGTAGCTTAATAAAGTAAGTACTTCCTGGTATGGTTTCTGTACTGGTAACTCCCCAAAAGAATCTGGATTGTGGTGAGGGGACTGAGAAAAAACTCATTTAGGACCTGCACTTACGAAGGTGGTAGGCAGGTGTATATCAGGGAGTATCCCTTCTGAGAATAAGAACAGATGGAGCTTGTTAAGGGAATTACATCGAGGAAAGATTAATGTACTGGGCACTCCTCAGAAGAATCTGATTTGTGGTGAGGGGAGAGAGAAAAAACCTCATTTAGGAACGACATGAACATACTGGGTAGGTAGCTGTTTATCAGTAAATATCTCCACTGAGATTAAGAAAAGCAGTAGGTTAATAAATTAAGTACTTCCTGGTATGGTTACTGTACTGGTAACTCCCCAAAAGAATCTGGATTGTGGTGAGGGAAGTGAGAAAAAGCTCCTTTAGGACCTGCACTTACGAAGGTGGTAGGCAGCTGTATATCAGGGAATATCCCTTCTGAGTATAAGAACAGCTGAAGCTTGTTAAGGTAATTATATTGAGGAAAGGTTAATGTACTGGGCACTCCTCAGAAGAATCTGATTTTTGGTGAGGGGAGAGAGATACAAGCTCATTTAGGAACGACATGAACATACTGGGTAGGTAGATGTTTATCAGTAAATATCTCCACTGAGATTAAGAAAAGCAGTAGCTTAATAAATTAAGTACTTCCTGGTATGGTTACTGTACTGGTAACTCCCCAAAAGAATCTCGATTTTGCTTAGGGAACTGAGAAAAAAGCTCATTTAGGACCTGCACTTACAAAGGTGGTAGGCAACTGTTTATCAGGGAGTATCTCTTGTGAGAATAAGAACAGCTGGAACTTGTTAAAGTAATTACATCGAGGAAAGGTTAATGTACTGGGCAGTCCTCAGAAAAATCTGATTTGTGGTGAGGTGAGAGAGATAAAAGCTCATTTAGGAACGACATGATCATAATGGGTAGGTAGCTGTTTATCAGTAAATATCTCCACTGGGATTAAGAAAAGCAGTAGCTTAATAAATTAAGTACTTCCTGGTATGGTTACTGTACTGGTAACTCTCCAAAAGAATCTGGATTGTGGTGGGGGAACAGATAAAAAAGCTCGCTTAGGACCTGCACTTACGAAGGTGGTTGGCAGTTGTATATTAGGGAGTATCCCTTCTGAGAATAAGAACAGCTGGAGCTTGTTAAGGTAATTACATAGAGGATAGGTTAATGTACTGGGAACTCCTCAGAAGAATCTGATTTGTGGCGAGGGGAGAGAGATAAAAGCTCATTTATGAACGACATGAACATACTGGGTAGGTAGCTGTTTATCAGTAAATATCTCCACTGAGATGAAGAAATGCAGTAGCTTAATAAATTAATTACTTCCTGGTATGGTTACTGTACTGATAACTCCCCAAAGAATCTGGCTTGTGGTGAGGAAACAGAGAAAAAAGCTCTTTTATGACTTGCACTTACGAAGGTGGTAGGCAGCTGTATATCAGGGAGTATCCCTTCTGAGAATAAGAACAGCTGGAGCTTGTTAAGGTAATTACATCGAGGAAAGGTTATTGTCCTGGGAGCTCCTCAGAAGAATCTGATTTGTGTTGAGTTGAGAGAGATAAAATCTCACTTAGGTAACGAAATGATCATACTTGGTAGGTAGATGTTTATCAGTAAATATCTCCACTGAGAATAAGAAAAGCAGTAGCTTAATAAATTAAGTACTTCCTGGTATGGTTACTGTACTGGTAACTCCCCAAATGAATCTGGATTGTGTTGAGGGAATAGAGAAAAAAGCTCCTTCAGGACCTGCACTTACGAAGGTGGTAGGCAGCTGTATATCAGGGAGTATCCCTTCTGAGAATAAGAACAGCTGGAGCTTGTTAAGGTAATTACATCGAGGAAAGGTTAATGTACTGGGAACTCCTCAGAAGAATCTGATTTGTGGTGAGGGGAGAGAGATAAAAGCTCATTTAGGAACGACATGAACATACTGGGTAGGTTTCTGTTTATCAGTAAATATCTCCACTGAGATTAAGAAAAGCAATAGCTTAGTAAATTAAGTACTTCCTTTTATGGTTACTGTACTGGTAACTCCCCAAAAGAATCTGCATTGAGGGAAGTGAGGAGGAAGATTTCGGAGGAGTTGCTGAGCCCTTGCAGAGCTCCCTCCGATATCGTAGTTTTCTCACCTCATAGAAACTGTTTCCCCGAGAAAGACAGCCAAAGTAAGTTCTAACAGTACAGGGATTCTGAACAGGAAGGAAAATTCGACTTTGCTGGTCTGAAAACACAGATTTGAGCTCCGGGCGGCGTCCCGCCGCCGCGCCAGCGCCGGCTCCCTTATAGTGCCGGGCACAGCCCCCGCACTCTGCGCAACTAAAGCGAGAAATACTCCAGACGGCAGCCGAGCACGAAGGACCGGTCATCGCAGAGACAGCCTGAGTACCCCACAAAAAAATTATTCACGCTTGTGCCCACAGTCCAGCTTCTGGAAGGCATCCCTGTCCCCACTGCCAGAGCAATGCGCCATCTTTGCCACTGGCACAGGGTCAGTCCAGACTGGAACTGAAGCGGGCCTGGGGAAGCGAGGTCAAAAATGCCATCTTTGAAAAGGGCAGGAGGGGCGGAATCAGTGAGAACCAGCTCCGCCCCGAAGAACGCCCCCTGCCCTGGTGGGAGGCAGGTCCGGAGCTTAGCCAGAGATGCCCTGCCCTGCCCACGGGAACTTCTAAACTTAAAGCAAAAGCTGCGAGCAGCTACCAGGGGCACGGAAACAACAGACGGAGGAACAAACAGTTCTGGGGACAGCTAAACGGTCCCATCACAGAGGAAGTTAATTCCCAGCCCAAAACGGAGCTGCATTCCATAGCTACCTATGCCAAGGAGGCCGCCTCCCTCAGGCAAGCAACTCTCAGTGGAGCAAAACAGGCCAGAGGCGCCCGGCTCTGCTGAGTTAACAGCCTAGTCAAGTCCAGGCGTCAAAGGCAGCTGCCCCACAGCAGACAGAGGAGCCACAGTTCCTGTGACTGCTCACGTCCCCATCGACAGAGGACGCCCAAGGCCTGCCTGCAAGCTGTGCGAACCTCAGAGACCCACGATGGCACCAATGGGAGAAGGGTCAGAACAGATCCACCCCTTGCCAACTGAAATCAAGTCAAACCAGCCAATCAGGAAAATAGACTGCAGTCCATTGCAGGGAAACCAGAGACTGGTTTCTTTTTCTTTTCAAACATTTTTTTTAAACTTTTCTTTTAAATTTTCTTTTGAATTTTTTCACACCTGAAACATCATTGGCTGTTTTTTTTTTGTTTCTTTGTTTTTTGTTTGTTTTCCATTTTTACTGGTTTGTTTTATCAAGTTTTTTTTTGTGTTTGTTTATTTGTTTGGGTTGTTCCTTTTCTGTTATTTTTCTTTTTATTTACTTATGCTTCCTTTTTAAATAATTTTTCTCTGTTTTGTGTATCTGTCTTCCAGTATTTTTACTTCATTTCTCTCGTTGCGTCCTCTTCCTTTAAAAATTACTTTCCTACAAATAACACCTACACCCTTTTCTGCTAACTCTCCAGTGTCTGTCATTTTATCAATGTTCTTTCTACTGATTCTACTCTTCTCCACATTTCCACATCACTGAAACTAAACCAAAATCACCACCACCCCCCCAATACACTTTACTCTATTCTCTTTACTACCTCCAACTTACCCTCCTGACTTACTGCCTGGACCTCCAGGTTCCATTGACTCCTGGTTATTGGATAGAGGGTATCCCAGCTTAATACGAGTGAATCAAAGGGGTTCATAGAGAAAGCCAGTCCTAAAAGAACTTAATATAAAAACAAGAATTGTGTATAAGGTTGTAACAGTAAATAAGTAACTACTGAATACAGGGCCCAGGATCGGATGTTATATTGAAATTGTATTCTTTAGGAACACCAAATCTAACTTTATAGACAGGTATACAAGTTATCTGTATATAATTGTGAAATTGTAAGATTTACACAACAGTGCTTGGTAAGGGCTGCTTTGGGTCTTAAACAGTGCTCACAGGTGCTGGTAGACTGGCATTCCCAATTCAAATGGGCAGTAGAAACACAAGAAAGATGGCAAATAATGAAGTCTTATCCCCCACTCAAAACAAGCAGGAAGCAGAGCAGTCAATCAAAAACATAGAAGAAAACCCCCAAAATGCTCTACAAAGTTTACTGATAAACATGATAAATGAAAAGTTTGAATCTCTTCAGTCAATTATGTTAGAGCGTGAGGAGGCAAAGCAAAAATTAATGGAGAATTTCATGGCATCCACAAATAGAAAGATAAGTGAGCTTCAAGAGTCAAATGAAAAGATAGCTACCCAACTTAAAGATTTGAGAGACAACACTCAAAACCAAAGTAATGAAGTTAATGAAGTAAAGAAGTCCATACAGGACCTAAGAAATGACATGGAAATCATCAGGAAAGACCAGTCAGAAGGAAAAGAGATTCGAAATCAAGTAGCTAGCCTACAGTCCCGACTAACTGAAGCAGAGGATCGAATCTCAGGAGCTGAAGATTCCTTAGATTCTATGGAGAAAGATCAAAAATCAATACAAATCCAGTCCAAGCAACAAAACAGATCGCTACAGGAGATTCAAGACACAATCAGGAAGCCCAATTTAAGGATAATAGGTATTGAGGAAAACTTGGAGACAGAGACTAATGGGATAGGCAACCTATTTAACAGAATATTAGCTGAGAACTTCCCAAATATCCAGAAGGAAAGGCCTATACAGATACAAGAGCATTTAGAACCTCAAATCGACCAGACCAGAATAGGACTTCCCACCGACACATTGTGATCAAAACAGCTTCAGCAGAGTGCAAGGAAAAAATACTCAAAGCTGTTAGGGCAAAGAAAACAATCACATATAAAGGAAAAGCAATCAGAATTACCCCAGACTTCTCAGCAGAGACCATGAAAGCAAGGAGAGCCTGGAATGAAGTATACCAAACTCTAAATAAAAACAACTACCAACCAAGAATTCTGTACCCCGCCAAACTCTCCTTCATAGCCGAAGGTCAAATAAAAGTCTTCCACAGTAAGGAAAAACTGAAACAATATATCTCCACCAAACCAGCTTTACACAAAATCCTTAAAGATGTACTATACAGGGAAAATAATCAAGATCCCAACACAGACAGAGAAATGAACCCTAATTAGTAAACACTAGATCAAGAAATGGGAAGACACAGCTTTAAACAAGATAGTGATAATGAAGGGAACAAACGATCACCTCTCAATCCTAAGTGTCAACATTAATGGACTTAATTCTCCAATCAAACGACATAGGCTCATAAGTTGGATCAAAAATCAAGATCCATCTTTCTGCTGCCTCCAAGAGACACATCTATCCAGCAAAAGTAGACATCTTCTAAAAGTGAAAGGCTGGAAACAAATCTATCAAGCAAATGGCCCCCATAAGCAGGCTGGAGTTGCAATCCTAGTATCAGACAAAATTGACTTCAAATTAAAAAAGGTAAGAAGAGACAAAGAAGGTTACTGCATACTAGTAAAAGGATCTCTCCAACAGGAAGAAATAACCATCCTAAATATCTACACGCCAAATGCAGGAGCACCCAACTTCATCAAACAAACACTACTGGCTCTAAAAACATTCATAGACCCAAACACAATGATAGTGGGGGACTTTAACACTCCACTATCACCTCTGGACAGATCAACACGCCAAAAACTGAACAAAGAAACCACAGAACTAAACAATTGCATAGACCAACTAGACTTAATCGACATCTACAGAATATTCCACCCAGCAAGGACAGAATACACACTCTTTTCGGCAGCACACGGAACATTCTCCAAAATAGATCACATCTTAGGGCACAAAGAAAATCTGTACAAATTCAGAAGTACCAAAATCATTCCCGGCATTCTTTCAGACCACAATGGAATAAAATTAGAACTCAACTCATTCAGCCACCACAGAAAATCCCACAATTCATGGAGACTAAAGAACACACTGCTGAACCATCAGTGGATCATTGAAGAAATTAAAACAGAAATTCAAATGTTTATGGACTTCAACCAAGTTGAGGACACAAAGTACCAGCTCCTTTGGGACACAGCAAAGGCAGTACTCAGAGGAAAATTTATATGTCTGAGTGCATACATCAACAAACTGGAGAAACAGCAACTCAGTAATTTAAGGAAGCACCTTAATTTTCTGGAGAGAGAACAGCAAGCCAAAACCCAAGTCAATAGACGGAAGCAAATAATTAAAATCAAATCAGAATTAAATCAATTAGAGACGAAAAAAACCATCGAAAGAATCAACAAAACAAGGAGTTGGTTCTTTGAAAAAATCAACAAGATAGACAGACCCCTGGCAAACCTGACCAAAGAACGAAGGCAGCACACTCAAATAAACAAGATAAGAGATGAAACAGGTAGCATCACCACAGAAATAACCGAAATTCAGAAAATAATAAGGGACTATTTTGCAAACCTTTATGCCAACAAATTCGAGAACTTGAAAGAAATGGATGATTTCCTAGAAAAAATTGATACCCCCAAACTCAACTATGAAGACTTAAACCTTCTAAACAGACCCATATCCAGTATTGAAATAGAAACAGCAATAAATGATCTCCCATCCAAGAAAAGCCCAGGTCCAGACGGATTCACCGCAGAATTCTACAAGGCCTTCAAAACAGAACTCACTCCAATATTTCTCAAACTCTTCAATGAAATTGAAAGAGAACGTTCACTGCCAGACTCATTTTATGAAGCCAGTAAAACCCTCATCCCAAAACCAGGCAGAGACTCATCACGGAAAGAGGACTACAGACCAATCTCCCTGATGAACATAGATGCAAAAATTCTCAACAAAATTCTGGCCAATCGTCTTCAACAGGTCATCAAAAAAAATCATACACCACGATCAAACTGGATTCATCCCAGGGATGCAAAGCTGGTTTAATATACGCAAGTCAATTAATGTAATCCACCACATCAACCGGAGCAAGGTAAAGAACCACATGGTTTTATCGCTGGATGCGGAAAAAGCGTTCGATAAAATCCAGCACCCATTTATGCTAAAAGCCCTGGAAAAACTGGGATTCCGGGGAACATTCCTGAATATAATCAAGGCAGTTTATGACAAACCAACAGCAAGCATAACTCTAAATGGTGAAAAACTAAAGCCATTCCCTTTAAAATCAGGAACAAGGCAGGGATGTCCACTCTCTCCCCTGCTCTTCAACATAGTACTAGAATTCCTAGCCAGAGCAATTAGGCAAGAAGAGAATATAAAGGGGATCCAAATAGGAAAAGATGAAGTTAAACTTTCTCTCTTCGCAGATGCCACGATCCTATACCTAAAGAATCCCATAGACTCTACCCCCAAGCTACTAGAGCTGATCCAAAACTTTGGCAAAGTTGCAGGATATAAAATAAACATTCAAAAATCAACGGCCTTTCTCTATGCTAACAACCCGAAGACCGAGGCTGAAATCAGGAAAGCAACTCCTTTTGCAATAGCCCCCAAAGACATAAAATACCTAGGAATAACCTTAACCAAAGAAGTGAAAGACCTCTTTGAAGAGAACTTCAAAAGCTTGAAAAATGAAATTAAGTCAGAACTAAGAAAATGGAAAAACCTCCCATGCTCCTGGATTGGGAGGATTAATATAATCAAAATGGCAATATTGCCAAAGGCTATCTACAAATTCAATGCAATACCCATTAATATCACAACACCATTCTTTAATGAAATAGAGGAAGCAATCCAGAAATTCATATGGAACAATAAAAGACCTAGAATAGCAAAAACACTCCTAAGCAGAAAGAACAGTGCTGGAGGAATTACAATACCCAACTTCAATCTGTATTATAAAGCTATAGTAATAAAAACAGCTTGGTATTGGCACCGGAACAGGCCTGAAGACCAATGGAACAGAATTGAAGACCCAGAATTAAACCCACAGAACTATGCCTACTTAATCTTTGATAAAGGAGCTAAAACAATAGTATGGGAGAAAGATAGCCTCTTTAACAAGTGGTGCTGGCAAAACTGGCTCAACACATGCAACAAACTAAAACTAGATCCTTATATATCACCCTGCACCAAAATCAATTCCAAATGGATTAAAGACCTTGAAATCAAAACAGGCACACTGAAAACACTAAAGGAAGGAGTAGGAGAAACACTTGGGCTCCTTGGCACAGGACAGAACTTCCTTAACAAAGACCCTGAAAGGCTACAAATCAAAGAAAGGTTGGACAAATGGGACTGCATTAAACTCCAGAGCTTCTGCACGGCAAAGGACATAGCTCTCAAGATAAACAGAAAGCCCACAGACTGGGAGAAGATCTTTACCGGACATTCAACAGACAAAGGCCTCATCTCTAAAATATATGCAGAACTAAAAAAATTACCTTCTTCCAAAACAAAACCGAAAAGAACCAATAGCCCCCTCATCAAGTGGGCTAAAGACTTACAAAGAAACTTCTCTGATGAGGATATGAGAACAGCCAATAGAGATATGAAAAAATGCTCTACATCACTGGCCATAAAGGAAATGCAAATCAAAACAACATTGAGATTCCATCTCACCCCAGCAAGAATGTCATATATCAAGAAAACTAATAATAACAATTGTTGGAGGGGATGTGGCCAAAAGGGAACCCTACTTCATTGTTGGTGGGAATGTAAACTGGTTCAGCCACTCTGGCAAGCAGTATGGAGATTCCTCAGAAGGCTCAATATAGAACTCCCCTATGACCCAGCAGCCCCACTGTTGGGTATCTATCCAAAAGCCCACAAACAAAATGACAGTAATGCCACCAGCACAACAATGTTCATCGCAGCACAATTTGTCATAGCGAGAAGCTGGAACCAACCCAGATGCCCCTACATAGATGAATGGATCAGGAAAATGTGGTACATATACACAATGGAATTTTATGCCTCTATCAGAAAGAATGACATTGTTCCATTTGTAAGGAAATGGAAGGACTTGGAAAAAGTTATACTAAGTGAAGTGAGCCACACCCAAAGAAACATGGACTCTATGGCCTCCCTTATGGGGAATAATTAGTATAGGTTTAGGCAAGCAATAGCAGAGCATCACAAGGCCCAATAGCTATACCCTTAGGAACACATAAGATGATGCTAAGTGAAATGAACTCCATGTTATGGAAACAAGTGATATATCACAGTTGTAACTTCTTTCAACGTCCTATGTGTATGTGAAGTTTCTATTATTGATGATGTTCTTGTATCACCTTCCTATGGTTGTACCTACACTATCTCTGTAAAGTTATCTGAGTATATTGGAAACCGTGTTTACTGGTATTGGAAGTAGGAAATGCAAAGGGAATACCAAATTTGAGAGAAACAGGGTAAAAAAAGAGAAATAACTACAAAAGCAATACTTGCAAAACTGTTTGGTGTAAGTGAACTGAACACGTGAGGGGGGGAGAGAAAGGGCGGAAGGGAGGGGGGCATGAGGGACAAGGCAACAAACATTACAAGAAATGTATCCAATGCCCAACGTATGATACTGTAACCTCTCTGTACATCAGTTTGATAATAAAAATTTCAGAAAAAAAAAAGAATCTGGATTGTGGTGAGGGAACAGAGAAAAAAGCTCATTTAGGACTTGCACTTACGAAGGTGGTAGGCAGCTGTATATCAGGGAGTATCCCTTGTGAGAATAAGAACAGCTGGAGCTTTTTAAGGTAATTTCATCGAGGAAAGGTTAATGTATTGGGAACTCCTCATAAGGATCTGATTTGTGATGAGGGGAGAGATATAAAAGCTCATTTAGGAACGACATGTACATACTGGGTAGGTAGCTCTTTATCAGTAAATATCTCCACTGAGATTAAGAAAAGCAGTAGGTTAATAAATTAAGTACTTCCTGGTATGGTTACTCTACTGGTAACTCCCCTAAAGAATCTGGATTGTATTGAGGGAACAGAGAAAAAAGCTCATTTAGGACCTGCACTTACGAAGGTGGTAGGCAGCTGTATATCAGGGAGTATCCCTTCTAAGAATAAGAACAGCTGTAGCTTTTTAAGGTAATTAAATTGAAGAAAGGTTAATGTACTGGGAACTCCTCAGAAGAATCTGATTTGTGGGGAAAGGAGAGAGGTAAAACTCATTTAAGAACGACATAAACATAATGGGAACGTAGCTGGTTATCAGTAAATATCTCCACTGAGATAAAAAAAGCAGTAGCTTAATAAATTAAGTACTTCCTGGAATGGTTACTCTACTGGTAACTCCCCTAAAGAATCTGGATTGTATTGAGGGAACAGAGAAAAATGCTCATTTTGGACCTGCACTTACGAAGGTGGTAGGCAGCTGTCTATCAGGGAGTATCCCTTCTGAGAATAAGAACAGCTGGAGCTTGTTAAGGTAATTAAATAGGGGAAAGGTTAATGTACTGGGAACTCCTCAGAAGCATCTGATTTGTGTTGAGGGGAGAGAGATAAAAGCCCATTTAGGAACGACATGAACATACTGGGTAGGTATTTGTTTATCAGTGAATATCTCCAATGAGATTAAGAAAAGCAGCAGCTTAATAATTTAAGTACTTCCTGGTATGGTTACTGTACTGGTAACTCCCCAAAAGAATCTGGATCGTGGTGAGGGAACAGAGAAAAAAGCTCATTTAGGACCTGCACTTACGAAGGTGGTAGGCAGCTGTATATCAGGGAGTATCCCTTCTGAGAATAAGAACAGCTGGAGCTTGTTAAGGTAATTTCATCGAGGAAACGTTAATGTACTGGGAACTCCTCAGAAGAATCTGATTTGTGGTGAGAGGAGAAAGATAAAAGCTCATTTAGGAACGACATGAACATACTGGGTAGGTAGCTGTTTATCAGTAAATATCTCCACTGAGATTAAGAAAAGCAGTACCTTAATAAATTAAGCATTTCCTTGTTTGGATACTGTAGTGGTAACTCCCCAAAAGAATCTGGATTGTGGTGAAGGAACAAAGAAAAAAGCTCATTTAGGACCTGCACTTACGAAGGTGGTGGGCAGCTGTATATCAGGGAGTATCCCTTCTGAGAATAAGAACAGCTGGAGCTTGTTAAGGTAATTACATCGAGGAAAGGTTAATGTACTGGGAACTCCTCAGAAGAATCTGATTTGTGGTGAGGGGAGAGAGAAAAAACCTCATTTAGGAACGACATGAACATACTGGGTAGGTAGCTGTTAATCAGTAAATATCCCCACTGAGATGAAGAAAAGCAGTAGCTTAATAAATTAAGTATTTCCTGGTATGGTTACTGTACTGGTAACTCCCCAAAAGAATCTGGATTGTGGTGAGGGAACAGAAAAAAAGCTCATTTAGGACCTGCACTTACGAAGAAAAGCAGTAGCTTAATAAATTAAGTACTTCCTGGGATGGTTACTGTACTGGTAACTCCCCAAAAGAATCTGGATTGTGGTGAGGCAACAGAGAAAAAAGCTCATTTAGGACCTGCACTTACGAAGGGGGTAGGCAGCTGTATATCAGGGAGTATCCCTTCTGAGAATAAAAAGAGCTGGAGCTTGTTAAGTTAATTACACAGGGGAAAGGATAATGTACTGGGAACTCCTCAGAAGAATCTGATTTGTGGTGAGGGGACAGAGATAAATGCTCATTTAGGAACGACATGAACATGCTGCGTAGGTAGCTGTTTATCAGTAAATATCTCCACTGAGATTAAGAAAAGCAGTAGCTTAATAAATTAAGTACTTCCTTGTATGGTTACTGTACTGGTAACTCCCCAAAAGAATCTGGATTGTGGTGAGGGAACAGAGAAAAAAGCTCATTTAGGACCTGCACTTACGAAGGGGGTAGGCAGCTGTATATCAGGGAGTATCCCTTCTGAGAAAAAAACAGCTGGAGCTTGTTAAGGTAATTACACAGGGGAAAGGATAATGTACTGGGATCTCCTCAGAAGAATCTGATTTGTGGTGAGGGGAGAGAGATAAATGCTCATTTAGGAATGACATGAACATGCTGCGTAGGTAGCTGTTTATCAGTAAATATCTCCACTGAGATTAAGAAAAGCAGTAGCTTAATACATTAAGTACTTCCTGGTATGGTTACTGTACTGGTAACTCCTCAAAAGAATCTTGATTGTGGTGAGGGAACAGAGAAAAAAGCTCATTTAAGACCTAATTTCAATCTGTAGCCTTAGCCTTGACCCTGCCTGCTACAATGACTTCTAATCTTATGGTAGAAACACCTGCCCAACTCAAGTCATCCTGTCAGTCTTGCTGCAGCCCTTGAGTTATAGTTTCATAGTTGATGTTCACAGGACCTCTAGAGCCGCAAATCCCTCCTCTGGCTATTCTGCCGGGACTGGCTTGAGCCAGGGTCCTAGGCAAAGATACTTTCCACCTCCCCTCCTGCTCCATCCCCCCACATCCTGGCAGAACCTGTGTGGGACAGCTCACCCACCGCCTCGGCCCTTGCCAGTCCTGGAAGCAGCCGGTGTCTGGATCTGCCACCTCTATCGTCCTCCACGTCATCTGTCTTCCTGACAGCACACGGGAGATACAAGAAAAACAGGTCAGCGGATCCGGGCATTTCCTCCCTGCGCAGGTTTCTGCTTACCTCTTGTCTGCCCTCTTGCCTTGGCCTCTCTGGCCCAGATCACTGCCTGCTCCTTTCTGCTATTGGGCAGCCAAGGATTATCCTGACTATAGGCAGGAGCTGGCAATCCTGGGGCCCGTGGCTCACAGCCATATGTTTTAGGCTCCTTCAGGAATCTCTGCTAAGACACCAAGGAAAGGGATATCTGACCCTTCCCAGCCTCAGCCAAGGCACACTAGTACCCAGCAACGGTATTCGTAGGCATCATCTTCACTGTCATGCAGATCTCCAATAGCAGAGGCAGCTTGGCATCAAGTACAGAGACCTTTGTGTTGGGGATTGGTCTTTCGCCTTGATGGAAGGGGCTTGATGCCCCTCCCCCAGCCCTGGGGAAAGCGGCCCTGCTTCCCTCTCTGGATCGGAATCCAGAGAAACTGGCTCTGCAAACAGCCCCCCAACCCAGCCTAGCCAGCCTGGCACCGACCAACCCTGCCCTGGCTCGGGGCTCTCAAGTGATGATAGCACTTGGGGGTCAGGTGATACCTTTCAGCCTATCGACATCCTGGCCAAACCCCTCCCTTAGGAATCATCTCCCATTGTCCTTGTCTCAATAAAGTTAGTTCGCACTAAGAAGCTAACCCCGAGGCGTGTGTACATCAGACTTTCATGGTAAGGAGATGGGCATACATCCTCAGCCAGGCCTCGTGCACGACAGGTTGGTGCTGACTCCCCAGCTTCACCCTAGCTTTTCTGGTGTTCGGATGACTAGGGGAGAGGGTGTGAAAGGGAGGGTGGAAAGAAAGAAGTAAGTACCCGAGCCGTAAGAGGCTAACGAGCACAACACATTTGTTTAGAGGAGAGCACAAGAGGGGAGCATTCACCATATGATTGGTTTCTGGAAACTTCAAAAAACAAGTAACGTGTAAACACTTTGAACTCCCTCTGTCCAACCTCATACCTGACACACTCATGCAACCGCACATGAACAAACAATTGCTCACAGACAAGCTGACTCTCTCTCTCTCTCTTTCTCTCTCTCCCTCCCCGCCACCCCCACATGCTCACTGTAACACACTGTGCCCGGTCCTCCTGGATCTATATCCACATACCTATTTACACATATGCAGAATTAGGCTTAGGAAACACACCCTTGGACAGCATCAAGAACACACACGCATGTAGGCAAGCAGGGGCACACACACGCACACGCGAGCGCACCCAGAACACAGTGGCTTGGAAGGTGCTAAGGGGTTTTCTAGGACGGTGTCCTATTTGATCAAGTCCAGGGTGATGTTCTTGTGGTGGGCGTGGCTAAGGAGCCCAGCGGTGCTTACTGGACAGTCCATTGGCACTTGGGCCTCCCCCTGCTGTCCTCACCAGTCTCCCATTCCAGGAACCATGCAGCTTCGGAGACCAACAAACTCTTGGGGGAAAGCAATCAAGGCAGAAAAGTCAATGTAAAAGGACCACGTGATTATGCCCCAGTAGTGCCCCAACCAAGGAAGGCATTCATTACCCCTCAGGTCTACACCCTAAAGCACAGCGCTGCACGCAGAGAATGGGGCAGGCCTGTGCCCCAGAATCCCTTGCCTCTTCTCACTTCTACTTGGTCCCAGGGTGGTGGGGCGCCCAACCTGGCCTTCCTAGCCACCACTTGCCATCTGCGGCTGAGTTCCTGAGGCTTGTCCCCTGCACACATACCTCCTTAGCTGATAACTCCCTCCGAGTTCTCTCTCCTAGCCCTCCTGTCCCTGCCTTGCTGCTTTGGACTGCTTTCAACTCACACATGCCTCTGCGCCACTGCCTCTTTGCCTCTGCCTCTGCTTCCCAATTTCCCCCTCCTCCTCTTGAGGTTCACAGGCTGTACACCTCCCCATGCACCTCTTCACTTCTTCTGGGGAAATTACAACTGCCTCACCCTGGCCTAGCCCTATCTTCTCCAAATCTCCCTCTGCTCTCACCCTCTGCACACCTGGGCTCTCTCAGTCCTCTGGTGAACACCAATCCCCATTTATCTAATCTGTTGTCTCCCTTCTCTGTGCCCAAGCCTCTGTGCTCCTTTTCTGTGCACAGGAGGTTTGTGACAAAGGTAGGAGGAAAGCGGCACTCCTTTCCTGCCTTCTGGTTTAATGACTGACATCTGATTGGTCTGGAAACGGCCTCTGCCCCCTTGGCCAAGACTACCTGAAGACCTTGCCTGGCTTGCTAGGCAGCAGCCCTGTGTTTTTCTGAGTAGGAAGGACTGCGCATATGCGGCCCACTGTGCAGCAAAGCCTGCAGGGGGTGGCTGGATGTTTTGTTTCTCCATTCCTTGCCCACTTTGCTGATGTGTGCTTTCATTTGCATTCCAACAGGAACAGCCTTAAGGCAGGGGTAGTGAGGCCTCTTAGAGGTAGGCAGTTGGTGCTCACAGGCCAGTAGGGCCTCCTGGTGCCTCACTAACAGTGCATTTGCACCTGGGGTGCTGGGAAGCCTCTGGGCAGTGCCCATATGGTTTGGAGCTCTGTGACATGGCCAGGTACTAGGCGCCTCCTGCTGACTTGAGCCAGAGTTCCAACTGGAGTTGCCATAGCAAAAAGGACACTGGGCCCCTTGGGGGTTTGCTGTAAGTTCTCACTAGTTATCACAGGCCTTCGGGGATGCACAGGATGTCTAGAGCCGCAAATCCCTCCCCTGGCCATTCTGCTGGGACTGGCTTGGGCCAGGGTCCTAGGCAAATACACTTTCCACCTCCCTTCCTGCTCCATCTTCCCACATCCTGATTGAACCCGTGTGAGACAGCTCCCCCACCTTCTCTGCCCTTGCCAGTCCTGGAAGTGGCTGGTGTCTGGATCCGCCACCTCTCTCACCATCAACATCATCTCTCTTGCTGAGAGCATAAGGGAGATACAAGGTTAGCAGGTCAGCGAATCTGGGCATCTCCTTTCTGCGCTATTGTCTGCTTAACTCTTGTCTTCCCTCTTGCCTTGGCCTCTCTGGCCCAGATCCCTGCCTGCTACTTCCTGCTATTGAGCAGCCAAGGATTATACTGGCTAGAGGCAGGAGCTGGCCATCCTGGTGCCCGTGGCTCACAGCCATATGTTTAAGGCTCCTGCAGGAAGCTCTGCTAAGACACTAGGGAAAGGGATATCTGACCCTTCCCTGCCTCGACCAAGGCACACTAGCACCCAGCAACAGTATTCATAGGCGTCATCATCACTGTCATGCACATCTCCAAGAGCAGAGGCTGCTAGGTATCCCGGGACTCAAGTCCAGAGACCTTTGTGCAGAGGACAGCACAAAAGGGGAGACTTTGCCAAATGATTGGTGTCTGGGAACTTCAAATAAGCAAGTAAACATGCACACAATTGGAACTCCCTATGTCCAACCTCATACATGACACACTCATACAACCGCACATGAACAAAGAATTCCTCATAGGCGAGATGACTCTCTCTCTCTCTTTCTCTGTCTCTTTTCCCGCCACCTCCACATGCTCACTCATAACACACTATGCCGGGTCCTCCTGGATCTACATCCACATACCTATTTACACATACGCAGACTTCGGCTTAGTAAGCACACCCATGTACAGCCTCAGGAACAAACACGCACGCATGCAGGCAATCACAGGCACACATATGCACATGCAAGCGCACCCAGTACACAGTGGCTTGGAAGGTGCTGAAGGGTTTCCGGGGACTGTGTCATAATTGCTCAAGTCAAGGGTGATATTCTTGTGGTGGGCGTGGCTAAGGAGCCCAGTGCTGCTTACAAGCCAGTCCATTGGCACTTGTGCCTCCCGCTGCTGTCCTCACCAGTATCCCATTCCCTCAACCGTGCAGCTTGGGTGACCTGGGTAGCAACAAACTCTTGGGGGAAAGAAATCAAGGGAGAAATGGGAATGCAACAGGACCACAGGATTATGCCCCAGTAGTGACTCAACCTGGGAAGGCATTCACTACCGCTCAGGTCTACACCAGGAAGCACAGAGCTATAAGGAGAGAGCAGGGCAGGCCTGTGCCCCAGAATCCCTTGCCTCTTCTTCCTTCTCCTTGGTCCCAGGGTGGTGGGGTGCCCATCCCGATCATTCAACCTTGCTTTTCTTGTAGGGTGCAAGTCAGTTCACTTTTTGTCAGGAACTGACCAGGAGGGCCTCCTAACAGAGGCTCAACCTGCCCACCTTGATCTTGGGTCTGCTCCTTTTGCTTCTTCACAGGAGCCAGCGGATCAGGTTAGGAGATCTCCATTTTGTAATTCTTTTAAATATCAGGCCCGTGTGTATTGTTTCTTCTGTTTTATTGGAATTGTTTTACCTCTTTTTATTTTGTGGACTGAACAACTGACGAGCCTGATAGCCATGGGCAACGTCCCTTCCGCTCCCGTGGACTTGACTTTAGCCCACTGGAAGGAAGTTACTCACAATAATAGTGTAGAGATCAAGAAAGGAAAGTGGGTGACTCTCTGCTCTTCTGAGTGGCTCACTTTCAAGATGGGTGGCCACCAGAAGGGACTTTTGACTTGAGTGCAATTCTCAAAGTAGAGGACTATGTTTTTAATTCCTTACATAGTCACTTCGAAAAAGTTGGTAGATATCACCTTCTCTGGACCCCTCCCGTGAGTCCGTCCCTTCTCCTTTTGTGTGAAAACTCATTTTGTTTTTTAAACACAAAGAGAAGTTCAACCACCTGTCACTCATGGTCTCAATTACTTGTGGTAATATTCAGTTAGCTGCTGTTACTGTGGTTGCACTTACTAAAAACTTCATAGAGTATATTAATCAGCTATAATATCATGATAGTATTACCATATTACTGCACAGTATTATAAAACAGATACACAGCAGATAGTGCTTAGAAAATTTCTAAGTACTGTATGTAAGCATTTAGGTTCTTGACCCACTTAAATATTCATTACGCTAATTTAATTTACTTAGTAATTGTTTTCTGATTATATATAAAATATGATTTCTCATTAGTATTACCAGGAGGGTTATATACTTAATTTAATGTTGTCTTTATTTTGCCAGTTCTGAGGCTTGAACTCAGGGCTTGAGCACTGTCCCTGAGTTGCTTTTGTTCAAGGCTAGCACTCTAGTATTTGAGCCACAGCACTACTTCCAGCATTTTCTGTTTATGTGGTGGGGAGGAATGGAACCCAGGGCTTCATGCATGCTAGGCGAGCACTCTGCCGCTAAGCCACATTGCCAGTCGAATATCTTGGGTCTATTTATGATTGTTCATTATGCCAGTCCTGAGGCTTGAACTCAGGGCTTGGGTGCTGTCCTTGTGCTGAAGGCTAGCAGACTACCATTTGAACCACAGGTCCACTTCCAGCTTTTTTTGGTAATTATTTGGAGATCAGTCTCATAGACTTTCCTGCCTCGATGGATTTGAGCTGTGAGTCTCAGCTCATAGGCTTCCGAGAAGTTAGGATTACAGGTGAGAGCCACTGGCATTTAGCAGCTACTTTTTGTTTTTGTTGTTGTTGTTTTTACAAACTGATTGTAAAGATAAATTACAATATTTTAAGTGATGAACTGCTTTTCCTAATTCAAGTATTTTGGCATATTTTCTAGTTAATCAGTTATGTAGATGTAAAACATTACTTGGAAGATTGTTTATGTGTTTATTATGTGGAAGACAGCAATTTGATTTCCATAATTGTTCATTCACTTGTAAAAAGCCTTTTCCTTCTGTAAACCAGTCTAAAGCTACAAAAATAGGTATTGAACTATTAGAATCTTATTAAACCATGTATTGTGCTCTCTCTCCTCTCCTCTCCTGTCCTCCCCTCCCTTCTCCTCTCCTCCCCTCCCCTCCTCTCCCCTGTCCTCCCCTTTTTTCTCCTCTCCTCTCCCACCACCTGTAGGAACAAGGTTTGAATTCAAGGCTTCATCCTGGCATGTATGCCCACTCAGCTGGTATTCTGCCACTTACACATCTAGCCCAGCATTTCACTGGTTAATTGGAGATGGAGTCTTTTGGACTTTACTGAATGGGCTGGCTTTGAACCCTGACCCTCTGCTTCTCAGCTTGCTGAGTAACCAGGTTTACCGGTATGAGCCCCATGTGCCTGGCTAAATCATGTGTTTTAATTTTAACATGTTTTGTTATGTTCAATGTACATGGCTTAGAAATACATAATGACAGTTGTTTGTATGTAGCGAACTACATTATTCTTAGAGAATTAGAGAACTAGAGTGCACATTTTGGTATTGAGATTTTCTTTAAAAAAATAAATGAGTAGAACCCTTGAAAGGACAATGAAATATAATATGATGGTCCGTTATGAATATGAAGAAGTGTGATGTAAAACACAATGAGTTGCATGGTCCTAGATGCTATGAATTCTGAGGATCCAACAATGAGGTGTGAGCTTTCATACAGCTCGGCTCTCTAAAAATTGTTGGTAATTGATCTTACATTAATTATCTCATTTCATTCCTAAAACATCCTGAATATTAGATCGGGTATGTATTGAAATAATTATTTGCGTATAAGAAAACATGGCTTAATGTATGGATCTGTGACCCCTCTGTATATCACTTTGACAATAAATAATTAATTATATTTTTTTTTTTAAAAAGGAAAACACATTGAGAGGCTGCTGGCTACTCCAAGTGGAGGTGATGGTGTCTTTCTAATTATAAGGCTGAGTTTTTTGCTGGCACATGGTAGCTGTGAGGATTATTCTAAAATAAGATTCCTAATCAAAGATGGCCTTTAGAACTTTTGATAACATTGAAAACTACTAGGTCTATCATGATTGCTCTCAACCAATTAATTATGCTTATTTAGAAGTAATAATTATATGAGAGGAGATCATCTTGACAGTTCAGCATTTTCCATTTTCTGAAAAACAAGAAATGTAAGGTTAGACTCATTTTCTCTATACTGATGATGATGTAGGAGCTCAATGTAGTTTCGTGCCAATGTGATCCTTTTAAATAGGTCCATATGAAGTTCTGCCTGATGCTTTGCTCATTTGAGCTAAATTTAAAAATTGAAATGTTAGGGTCTTTTTTTAATAAGTTAGCAACATATTTCTAACAAATATTTAATCTTTTATTGCAAAACTAGCATTTTGTGGATTCCTTGTTGTTGTTATTGTTTGTGGGGCATGAACGCAGGTGCTGACCCTGAGTTCACTGACTTTCTTCCTTTCTCTCTTTCTTTCTTCCTCTCTTTTCTCCCTTCCTTCATTCCTTCCTTCCTTCCTTCCTTCCTTCCTTCCTTCCTTCCTTCCTTCCTTTCTTCCTTCCTTCATTGCCAGTCCTGGACTCAGGTCCTGAGCACCGTCCCAGGCTTTTGTTTTTGTTTTGCTCAAGGCTATAACACTACCACTTGAGCCACTGCTCCACTTCTTGCTTTTTGCTATATGTGGTGGTGAGGAATTGAACCCATGGCTTCATGTATACAAGGCAAGCACTCTACCATTAGGCCATATTCCCAGCCCTTCTTCCTTTCTTTTCAAGGCTAGTCCTCTGTCTCTTTGAGCCACAGTGCCTCTTCCAGGTTTTTGTTTTTGTTTTTTTGTAGTTAATTGGAGATGAGACTCTTTAACAGACATTCTTGTCTTCACTGGCATTCAACCATGATCCTCAAAGGTCAGCCTTCTGAGTAGCTAGGATGACAGACAGGCATGAGCCACCAGCACCCTGCACATTGGGACACTTCTAAAATGTAGATCTTCTGCTTAAATACCTCTTCTCCACTGCCTTATGAAGGAGCCCAAATTGACCCCAGCTTCTTTTTAATTTTCACAATGCTTATGGCATTCAGCAGCAGGAATTCCTGGTTTCTAGAGAGTTGTTCTCTTCCTGTGTTCCTGTCTCCGTCTCTTCTTCCTGTAATCTTCCCCATTGGTATCTGCCTGTCAAATGGCTACCCATTTTTAATGACCTACTCAGATGTGAAGTTGAAATGATAAGTCTTTGCTTTCCTTGGCCAGCCCCGCCCCGCCCTGGCGGTTTCCTGTTGTTTCTGCTTGGGGCACTGGAAGGCTCAGGCCAGGGCAGGACGGGGGACGGATGGGGGGCCGGGTGGGGCAGAGCGGACAGGCGGGGTGGAGGCAGTGGAGTCAAAACAGCGTAAAATGATACACGGGTGTGCAATGTGCAAGCTGGGGGTGCTGGGTGCTGAGTGCTAGATACTAGGTAGCTGGGTGCTGGGTACTGGGTGCTGGGTGGCTAGGGGCTGGTTACTGGGTGTCTGGGTGCTAGGTACTGGGTGCTGGGTGGTTGGGTGCTGGGTGACTGGGTGCTTGGTAGCTGGTTGTTGAGTAGGTGGATGCTGTGGTCCGAGTAGTTGGGTGCTGGGTTCTGGTTAGATGGGTGCTGGGTGCTAGGTACTAGGTGCCTGGGGTCTGAGTATCAGGGTGCTGGGAACTGGGTGCTCAGTAGCTGGGTACTGGGTGCTGGCTAGCTGGGTGGCTGGGTTCTGGGTACTGGGTGCTGGGTAGATGGGTACTGGGTGCTGGGTGTCTGGGTCCTGAGTAGCTGGGTGCTTGGGGCTGGTTGGCTGGGTGCTGGGTACTGGGTGATGGGTGCTGAGTGGTTGTGTCCTGGTGCTGGGTGCTGGGTGGCTGGGTACTAGGTGCTGGATTAGGTGCTGGGTAGCTGGGTAGCTGGGTGGCTGGGTGCTGAGTAGCTGGGTACTGGACGCTGATTGGCTATGTACTAGGTACTGGGTGCTGGGTGGTTGGCGGCTGGGTCCTAGGTACTGGGTTGAGTAGCTGGGTGGCTGGGTGCTGACTAGCTGGATGCTGAGGTCCAAATAACTGGATACTGGGTGCTGAGTAGCTCCGTGCTGGGTTGCTGGGTACTTGGTGCTGGGTACCTGGGTGGTGAATAGCTGGGTGCTGGGTACTGGGTGCTAGGTGGCTAGGTACTGAGTCGCTGGGTGCTGGGTACTGGTTGGGTGCTTAGTAGATGCATGATGGTAATGGGTGCTAGGTGCTGAGTAGCTGCATGCTGAAGGCTGGGTTCTGGGTGCTGAGTAGCTGGGTGCTGGGTGGCTGGGTGCTGGGTACTGGGTAGCTGGGTACTGGCTGGCTGGGATGCTGGGTACTGGGTGCTGGGTGGCTGGGTGCTGAGTAGCTGGGGACTGAATTCTGATTGGCTGGGTGTTGCTACTGGGTGCTGGGTGGTTAGGTGCTGGGTGGCTGGGTACTTGGTAGCTGGGTAGCTGGGTGGGTGGCTGGTTGCTGGGTAGCTGGGTAGTGGGTGGCTGGGTGCTGGGTACTGGTTCGCTGGGTGCTGAGGGCACTGAGGGTTGAGTACCTGGGTGCTCAGTACTGGGTGCTGAGTAGGAGAGTGCTGCCTGGGTACTGGGGGTTGGGGTGCTGAGTACCTGGGAGCTGAGGGCTGAGAACCTGGGTGGCTGGGTAATGGGTGCTGGGTGGCTGGGTGCTGGCTGCTGAGTAGCTGGGTGCTGGCTGCTGAGTACATGGGTACTGGGTGCTGAGTAGCTGGGTGCCGGGTGGCTGGGTGCCGGGCCGGGATTCGAGCCCCAGTCCCCCTCCTCCCTGCCCTCCCCTAGGCCCCTTGCCTGTCTGTGTGTCCGTCTGTCCGTCTCTCTCTCAGTTGTCCCTGTGTCCACCCGTCTGTCTGTCTGCCTCGGTTTCCCTGCCCATCCGTCTGTCCGTCTGTCTGTCCCCAGGCCTGGGACCCTGTGCGCCTGTCGCTCTGTGCGTCCATCCATCTGTCTACGTTCATTGGTCCCTGTCTGTCCGTCCATCCGTCTGTCTGCTTGTCTGTCTGTCCGTCCGTCTGCCCATCTGTCTGTCCGTCTGTCTCTCCCTGTATGTCTGTCTGTCCATCTGTCTCCCTGTTCGTCCATCTGTCCGTCTGTCTGTCCATCCGTCTGTCTGCAGTCCGTCTGTCTCTGTGTCTGTCTCACTGCCTGTCTGTCCGTCTGTCTGTCCGTCTCCCTCTCTGTCCGTCTGTCTGTCTGTCCGTCTGTCTGTCCATCTGTCTCTCTCCCTGTCTCCCTATTTGTCCATCTGTCCTCCCTGTTCGTCCGTCTGTGTCTCTGTCTTTCCGTCTGTCTGTGTCTTCGTCCATCTGTCTGTCCATCTGTCTGTCAATCTCCCTGTCCATCCATCCATCTATGTCTGTCTGTCCATTTGTCCGTCTCCCTGTCTGTCTTTCCATCTGTCCGTCCATCCGTCTGTCTCCCTGTCTGTCTGTCTGTCTGTCTGTCTGTCTGTCTCCCTGTCTGTCCATCTCCCTGTCCATCTGTCTGTGTCTCTCTAGCTGCCTGACTGTCCAACACCCGGTCTAACCGTCTGTCTGTCTGTTTGTCTCAGTCTGTGTCACCCCGTCTGTCTGTCTGTCTGTCTGTGTCAGTGCCTGTTCCTGTCTGTCTGTCTCCCTCCCTGTCTCTGTGTCCACCCGTCTGTCCGTCTCTCCCTTCCCCTGTGGGCAGCCGGAGCGACAGACAGTGAGCCAGTCTCTGCGGCCCCAGAGAGCTACCAAGCACCCTGCACCCCTCACGGAGGCACGGGAGGAGGACTGAGCGCCTAGCACACACACAGGAGGACTGAGCACCCGTCTGCTCATCTGTCCATCTGTCTGTCCATCCGTCCGTCTGTCTGTCTCCCTGTTTCTCCGTCTGTCTGTCTGACCATCTGCTCAGTCTGTTTGTCCGTCTGTCTCCAGGTCCATCTGTTCGTGACTGTCTGTCTCCCTGTGTGTCTCACTGTGTGCTCATCTGTCTGTCCGTCTCCTTCTCTTGTCTATCTGTCTCCATGATGTCCATCTGTCCATCCGTCCATCTGTGTCTGTTTGTCATCTGCCTGTCTCCAGTTCTGTCTGTCTGTCTCCCTGTCCGCCTGTCTGTCTGTCCTGCTCATCTGTGTCCCTGTCTGTCCATCCGTCCATCTGTCTGCTGTGTGTCTGTCTGTCCGTCTCCCTGTCTGTCTGTCTCCATGTCTGTCTGTCCATCTGTATGCCTGTCTCTTGTCCATGCCTGTTTGTCTGTCTCCAGGTCTGTCCATCTGTCTCCCAGTCTGTCTGTCTGTTCATCTGTCCATCCATCTCCCTGTCTCCCTGTCTGTCCAGCTGTCCGTCTGTCTTCGTGTCTGTCCGTGTCTCGATTCCCATCGCCGTCTGTCTGTCACCCCCCAATCCCCCAGTCCCCCGTGTCCCTCTGTCCCTCCCTCCGTCCGTCCGTCCATCTTCACCAGTCAACTTGTCGACTTGTCGCTGACACAGGGAACGCGGGCGCTCAGGAGCCTGCGGGTCAGACGGATGGACGGGTGGATGTGGGCTCGAATCCCGGCCTCCCGCATGGCCCACAATGCATTGAGTTCCCCCCCCATCCTGGGGTCCCTGGGTTCAGATCCCCGCTCACCTCCAACAGCCCCAGCCCAGGCCCAGCGACCCCAGTACCGCCGAAGCAGCAGGTGCAGCATGGCTGGCCCAGCGGGGACCCTTGAAACCTCCGACCGTGTGGGTGTGCACACACGTGGGGAGGAAGGAATGGGAGGGGGAGGGGTCATGTGAAGTGGGGAGGGAGAGCCACGTGACCCTCAGCTCCCTGCCCCACCCCTCCCCACACGACTCCACCTGCAAAGGCTCCCCCCCACGTGAGGCCTCTGAGGACACTTGAAATCGCCACCTATCCACCCACAGGCCCAGAATGGTCTTAGGGACACTTGAAACCACCCCCCCACCCAGATCCCCATTCCCCCGGGGACACTTGAAACCGCCGTGGGGACACTCGAAACTGCCCTACATCCACCCACAGGCCCAAGGTTTTCGTGGGGACACTGGATACCGCCCTCCATCGATGCACTCGCTGAGGGTTGCCTTGGAGACACTTGAAACCACCCCCTAAAGAACTGCCCCCATCCTGGGACACTTGAAACCGACCCTCACCCAGACCCCCTCCCCTTGGGGACACTTGAAACCGCCCTCCATCCACCCACAGGCCCAGGGTTGCCTTGGGGACGCTTCAAACAGCCCCCTACAGAACCACTCCACCCCGGGGACACTTGAAATCGCCCTCCATCCACCCACAGGCCCAAGGTGGTCCTGGTTACACTTGAAACCACCCCCCCAAGAGCCCCTCCCCATTGGGATAATAGAAACTACCCTCGGGACACTTGAAACCGCCCTGGGGACACTTCCAGGAGGCCTGGAACCGGAGAGCACTGTGGAGAGAGCAATGGGGATGGGTGGGTGGGTGGGTGGATGATTGGGTGGATGGGTGGAAGAGTGGGTGGATCGATCGGTGGGGGGGTGGATGGGTGGGTGGATCGATGGGTGGGTGGGTGGATGGGTGGCTGGGTGGGTGGATGGATGTTGGGTGGGTAGATGGGTGGGTGGATGGTTGGGTGGGTGGGTGGATGGATGGTTGGGTGGTTGGGTGGATGGGTGGGTGGGTGGATGGGTGGGTGGGTGGATAATTGGGTGGGTGGGTGGATGGGTGGGTGTTGGGTGGGTGGAGGATGGGTGCTTGATCTCATCCCTCTCTCCTTCCCCCTCCCTCCCCTCCCTGGTGGCCCCTGGGGCTTTCACACTCACTGCAGGCCATTGGCACATCGGGTCGGGTGTGGGTCGGCCAGGGTGCCCGTCTCGGTTCCAGGGGGTTGGGCTGTCAGGTGTGGACCCCCGGGTGGGTGTCCTGGGGAGCTTGGGGCGGCTGGGCCCTGACGTTTCTGGGCTCCGGATGGGGAGTGGATGCCGCTTCCCCTTTCTTGCTTCTCCTGGGGGTTTCCTGGCTCCTGGGCATCTCATTCTCCTTTCTCGGGGATGGGGAAACCAAGGCGGTGCCCCGGTGAGGACAGGCCTTGGGGCCTCGGGGGTGCGGGTGCCATGCACAGACAGACAGACAGACAGACAGACCTGAGTCCTCCTTGGGTGGTGGTGCTGGGCGCTGAGTCCTCCTGGGTGGTGGTATTGGGTGCTGAGGCCTCCTGGGTGGTGGTATTGAGTGCTGAGTCCTCCTTGGGTGGTGGTGCTGGGTGCTGAATCCTCCTTGGATGGTGCTAGGTGTGTCTCCCAGACAGAGAGACACAGTCCAGTCGGAGGAATGGAGGGGCAGACAGAGGGACGGACATGTGGATTGGGAGACGGAAAAGGAGGGACGGTCGGACACACAGACGGAGAGAGGAGCAGACACACAGACAGATGGACAGACAGATGAGAGAGCGACAGACAGACAGGACAACAAAGAGACAGACAGGGAGACAGACAGACGCACAAGAGATGGACAGACAGATGGACAGGGAGACAGACACATAGACAGACAGATGGAAGGACGGATGCAGGGGGCCCTGCACCCCGGGCGCTCTCCTGACCAGCAGGAGAGGCAAGGAGGCGCGCCCCGCCCTGCCGAGGGTGAACCCAGAATAGGTAATAAGCAGCAAGTCGCCCGCACGCAGCCCAACCCAACCTTTCTGCCACAGTTAGACGGTCAGTCGACTTGGGCAGAGTTCAAGACCGCTCTCTGTTTATTGGCGCGAACCCCATCTTAAGTATGGGCAATGGCAGCAGGAAGAGGAGGGGTGTAACGTACCTAGTCAGGGGCTACGATTGGCGGTTGGAGCTGTCCGTCAAGGGTGGAAGGCCATGGGACCTCCCTAAGGGGCGGCCTGAGTCTATGTCACTACCAGCAGGACCACCCCCAGGTTACCGCCTAGAGCTGCCTTCCAGTTCCGGACCCCGAAGGCAGGCGGGGTTAGCCAGGATCCCTCTCCCCGGCGGCGGTGCAACAGTCACACACCTCCAGGGCGTGCACAGTCGGGGCCAGGCGGTGCGCCCCACATCTCCTCCTTTTCTGTTTAATAAGCTGGTGGATGTCCTACTCGAGAAAGCGCCTGTCTTAGGTCGTCCCCACTGAGGGATCTTACCTGTAATTGCCTGGCCATCCTAGCTCTTCGGGCCACCCTGCCTATGAGGCTTGCCAGCCCCAGCAAAGGAACAAGGGGGGAGGAGAGGGGTCTGTGCTCAAGAGGAGGCCCTGGTATTTCTGCCTCATGCCTGTGCACTCTGGTAGGCTGCACATCCTGGAAGGGGCCATGACCAATTTCATAGGGTTCCCAAATGGCTAAAAGCAGCATAATGCTGCCAGACCACTGTTGACTGGACAGCTCTGGCTCATTGCTTAAGAACTAGGGGAAGCCTATTTGCCCTAGCATGGTCAGGTGTAAATACAGAGGCTATATAAGCACAGAGGCAAATGCAATCACAGGTCATGGGGGTCTCTCCCACGAGGAGGAGAGGGTAGGGGAGCCACCAGCATTCCTTCCAGAGGGACCAGCCAACAAAGCAAGCCTGCAGCTCCCAATAAACAGTACCCACACCTTGCTCCCTGTTGATCTTGCTAGCACCTGGCACTGGACCGTACATGGGGGGAATGGAGTGGATCGGGTGAGAGAACAGAAAAACTTATTTCCTTGAAGCTTAAGAACATAATGGGAGGGCTGAAAGTGAGGAAGTGGGTGGATGGACCTTGAATAAACATTCAGAACCATCTAGTTCTCCTTTCTGTTACAACCTAAAGCCTGCACGACCAGAGATCTGTCATACAACTCTCCTCTATCTTATTGGCCAGAACAGGGTCCGAGGACATGTTAGATTGTTACAGAGCCACAAATGAAGTACACATTTTCAATACTTGATGCACTTAGGGCACATTTGAAACCCATTTCCCTCTTCTACCTTTACGCTTCTATCTCCCTAACACACCTGAAGCCAAGTTTATCATCAAATTGAGGAGGGGGAGGAGAGGAGAGGAGGAGGAGAGCAGAGGAGGCAGAGAGCAGAGGAGGAGGAGAGGCGAAATGGAGAGCAGAGGAGAGCAGAGGAGAGCAGAGGAGCTCAGAGGAGTGCAGAGGAGAGCATTATTTATTTTTGTTTGTTTTTCTCCCAGCTGGGAGGAGAGCCACAGTCTGAGGATGGTCCTTGCGTGCGGGTCCCCGTGCTGAGCCCCATACAGGTCCCTCACCGCGCCTGCCTGGCACCTACTCTGCCAACTACTTGTGCAGCCGCCAGGACTGAACTTTGGAGGACTTGTCGCTTCTCCTCTGGCCAGTTGTCTTGGCAGGAGGTAGAAGGTGGCCAGAGGAGCCACCCCTACCATGCTGGTGAAGAAGCCTGTGGGGAAGGGAGCAGGGTGAGAGGCTGGATCTGAAGAACCCAGCCCTTCCAGGCAGCATTGCACCTGTGCCATGCCCCCGTGCACCACCCTGGCCACCCTCCTCTCCAGGGTGGCCATGATTTCGTGTCTGTAACTTGGGGTGAAAACCAACGACCTTCAGGCGAGGATCCTCACCCTGGAATCTACTAAAAGGGCGCCCTCCGTTCCCCTGCTGCCGGAGAAGGCAGATCAGCTGAAGACCATAGTACTTGAGTGGAGCGACTCCTGGCTCAGGTGTGTGAGGCTGGGACTTGCGCAAGGGGGAGTTGCATGTGGATAGAATTTTGCACAGGTTCAGTCAGTGTGCAGGATCCACCCTTACTGGTTATACAGTTGATTTGGGATGTGTGAGCCTCTGTGGTATCTATTTATTCAAGTCCCTTCCTTGGGTTCTCTCCAAGTCTGTGTGGAGGATCTTCCCTCTGTCTTCCTTAAGGATTGCATGTTGCAATGGCAGTAGGGGCTTTGCCCGGCTGTTTAGTTTTGTGGAGTCTGGGCTGTCAGCATTCTCAGTTGTATGGAGAATATTCATTGTAATGCTCACATCTGTTTTTCATTTGATAAGGTTAGGCCTTATCAATAGAGAATGGTAAGCACTCTTAAAAGTGAAATAAGCCCATAGATTTAAAACTTCATTTAACTCGGAATTCTTTTCATATTAAATGTTTTAAAAATTGGAAAAAAAGTTTTCCTTTGTTTTTTTGGAGGGGGAGAGTTAACAGAGGTTGTGCTCAGATATTGATGAATGGAGAATTGAAAGGGATTCCTTTTAAGATGACTTAGACTCCAGTAGGGAGAGGGTAGTTTTTCTGCCAGTGAAGAGATGCAGTAGTTGCAGCCCGAATGTGATAAAGTATGTCTACAACATTGGCTGTTATTGATAGGACACACATTGCCATGAGCTGCATTGTTAGTGCCGGAGTTTTGCCTTGGCTGTGCAGGGAGAGGGTGGTGATAGTGGAATAATGAAGAAAGGTATTACCCAAATATATCAATCTATGTCAATGTTAAATTGATTTTTAAATTAACAACAAAATTATGTCTTGAGTACTGTTAGCATTGGCTAAGATCCATGCACTTACATAAATGCTGTTTGTGCAGGCTATCAAACATTATTAACAGCCACAGAGGAAGAGTCCCTGAAGAACTCACAGAACTGGGATACTACTGCTAGCTCTTAATAGATCTTCTTTTCCTACAGGAATCGTACGAACACATGGCTAAACTAAGAATCACAAGAGAAAAACCTTCTGAGTGCAACTGTCCAGCAGGTAAAAAATGAAACTTACTTAACTAGGTTCCATCTAGAGGAGAGCGTTTGCAAACAAAAGATCATATGCCTGTCAGGTCTACCTGTAACAGTAACAGAGAAAGAATGCAGACCCAACTTGCTTTAAGAAAATCAACATGTCTCCCTTTGACAGCTGGTGAGTAAAGCCACAAATATTATTTTAAGCAGCATACCAGTGTCTGTGAGGGGAAAAAAAAGAGCTAATCACCATGAAAAATACAGGCAAGGGGATATACAAAGTTCTTAGTGTCCCACATTGAAAAGTCATCTTCAATTTTATTAAATAACTTCAGTGTTTGTGGTGAACATGGTCTGAATAGCTGTGAAGCTCTGGTATCTAATGTTATATTAGTGCAGACTTGTTTGTGGTTATTATATTCGCAAGTGATCTAACCTGTAGGTAAAAATGAAGACTAAAGGAAATTAGTTCTTTATTTTGTTCTCAGTACCTTGCCAGAAATATTCTTCCATGCTGTCCATTTTTCTGTGTAGTTATAAGAAACCATAGTGACAGTGTGTATTAGAAGGATAGAGACGAAACGGTAGTGAATGAGCAACACCACCCCCACCCCCCGAATGATTAAATCTTCATTCACAGACTTCTGAGCCTTGGTAGTTGTCTGTAGACCTAACAATTTAAAATCTCTTGGAATATGGCCAGGGGAAGGCATTTAGTGGATACAATATTATATAAGGCATCAAAACTCCCATGAATCTCAAGATGTTGTTTAGATAAACATGGTGAATGTATTTATGAACATTCTAGTTTCTTTCATCCTTATGCATGGAAAATGAGTCTTTTTCTCTCATATGGAAGAGCTCATTTCAATGTAGTCATGTGCTTCATAATGACACTTCAACCCATGACAGGTCACAAATATAACAGTGGCCCCCTAAGATTGTGTAACCTAGTGATGTCATAGCCAGCTTAGTTTGTGCGAGTGAGCTGTGTGATGTTTGCTCAGCAGTGGGATGGCAACAGCACAGCCCTTAGAATACGCCCCAGTTATGATTAAGCTGCAGGTGACTGTGAAAAACTTTGCGGCTGCTGTTCACTGCTGGCTCACGCCTGTAATCCTGGCTACTCAGTAGGTGGAGATCTGAGAATTGCAGTTCAAAGCCAGCCTAGTCAGCAAAGACTATGACACTCTTATCTCCAACAAACTAAGAAAAAGCTGGAAAAGGCACTGTGGCTCAAGTGGTAGAACGCTAGCCTTGAGCACAGAGAGGCTCAGGGATAGCACCCAAGACCCTGAGTCCAAGCCCTGGGACTGGGGATAAAAAGGACTACTGCCTGTAATTTCTTATAGTTTCTGGTTGGTTTTTGTCTCATGATAACTTGTTCAGGCACAGTTTAGACTTTTCAATTCTCAGGTTATACAGCATAAAAGCTTTTAGTATTTGTATTTGTATTTAGTATTTGTATTTGACCATCTTTGAGATATATTATTTTTCAGTGTAGGCTTTTGATGAGAAGACAAAGAGTGGATGTTTGACATTGTGTGTTTCATCCTGAGTAGTTGAGAAAGACCTCAGAAATAAGATATTCAAGGGAAGAACTTTTCCAGCACAGGAATGAAATCACAGCTGCCCCTGCCCCATAGAGATGATGTTAATTCCCCCGACAGTGGGTAGGGTAGGTATAGGACTTCACAAATCACACCTGGCAGGAAAGAGCATCTTTTGAATATACAAAAAAATCCAGTACACGGGCTGTGTGTACGTGGGGAGCTTAAATTTAATTTGGAAGATTCATAACAAACTTGGTAAAATGTTGAAAAGTGACCACACTGAGTTCTATTTCCAGAGGAGATACTCTTGTTTTTATGATGCTTCATGTAGGCCAGTGATTGAACTCTTTGCTGTATATTCCCTGGGATGATTATTACAGACTTTGTTTTTCCATCTTGCTTTTTTTTTGGTCAGTCCTGGGCCTTGGACTCAGGGCCTGAGCACTGTCCCTGGCTTCTTCCAGCTCAAGGCTAGCACTCTGCCACCTGAGCCACAGCGCCCCTTCTGGCCGTTTTCCATATATGTGGTGCTGGGGAATCGAACAGAGAGCTTGTTGCCACTAGGCCATATTCCCAGCCCTGTTTTTCCATCTTAATATGATAAATGAATAATAAACACCAATTCTTTTGGGTTGTTGTTTTTTGGTTGTTCTATCACCTGCTTTCCTTCTTGCCACCACTAGAATTCTGCATTACATCAGTTTTTACCTGGCTCCTTGGGAGGGAACTCTGAAGGGGCACATTCAAACACACAGAACCAGATGGGGTTTTTGGTGAGTTACAGAAATAAACTCAGTTCTGCTTGTCCAATAACAAGACATCACCCAAACGCAGGCTTTGTGTTAAAAGTAAAAGATTCTGGAGAAAACCAGCTGATGCAGGATTATCTTAGGGAATGAGCTGGCTGGCCAAAAAGGCATAGAAAGAAGATATGGCACTTCCCACCTGATTTGGCTGGAACCTCTGTTCGCCATGTGTGACTAAGACTTGTCACCCAGACATCTGTTTGCAGGACAGAGTGAGACAAGTGTGACCTCAACTCAGTTCCTGTGGACACATGCCCATCCATTCAAGTTGACACTCTTGATGCCAGGCTGAGTCTCAGAGCCAAGGGTCGGTAGCAAAGAAGCAAAGTTGTGTTGTTTGTACTCACTGATGGCTTCTGCTAGAACTCAGGTCTTACTGGGGTTTTCCCAGGTAGCCTCTGTGGGAAGGCTTTGAGGACGATTTATTGAATGGCTTCTCACAGTAGGAGAGGCTCTTTGTGATTTACTTTCTATAACTAGGAGAGTTTTAAGTGCTAGCAATCTTAGGATTTGTCCCCTGGGCAGAGGGACTCCAGAGCTAGAAGCCTAATAAGGAATCCAGAATGAGCTGGATATGTCTAGACTGCAATCTTAGAGCTGGAACCCTAGATCTAATACTAAATAATGGTGTGACTGTGATCAAATGAATGCACTTCATTTTTTCACCAGGAAATAAAAAGACTAGAAATTCCTTCTCCATTGTATGATTTATGTAATTTGTTTGGCATATTAGTGTTTAGATCTTAAATATTACTTCTGTTTTTTTGTGTTGTTTTTTTTTTTTTTTTGGTAAGTTTCTCAGAAAGACTAGGCAAATTCTCATACCACTAAACCTGCACCCACAGTTCACTAGTCTTTTTCTTACATTCCTTCCTCTGCTCCACAGAGGAACAAGTGGGAAATGTTGCAAAAGTTGCTCAGAACCTAAAGCTAATGTACATGGCGGTTAGTTAAACATCTGTACGTCATTTATAAAGATAATCTTGCCTGTCAGTATCTCTTGGTGTTGTAGCAGTGGAATTTGGGGTTTTTCATGATACCTAGTTTTGTCTCCAAAGTGTTCACCAAAATGACAGGGGAAACAGACCATTTAGACTAAAGTATACCGGGTAGAAAGACTTGGATTTATTGGGCATGGACTTAGTAAAGAGTGTCTTTACAGCTTCAATATGAGATGTTTACCAAAATGAGTGTCTTCTCCATCTGACTCGTAGACCTATTCAAATCAGATTTATTTATACAGTGATATTTATAACATAAAGTTGGACAGTCATTATTATATCATCTTTGTCCTCAGTAGAAAGGTATATTTACCTTTTTTGTAAGATCAAGAGATGCTCTAGAAAACCAAAAGAAAATTTTCTTTTAAGAACCCCAAATAATTCATCAAAGCTATGTTTAGCAGATTTGCGTTAGCAATGGCAGAGACAAGGAAATAACAGCTGCTATTTGTGGCTTGATCCCTGTCATACCTGACTGTCTTTAAGAGAGTAACTTGGCTCTTCACTATGGCTACAGAATTCTACTTCAGGTTGTGTTCTTTGGATCTTCCATGAAGTATGCATAAAGCAGGCATATTTACAGAAAGGTTTCTCTGTCCAGCCAATGAAGAACGATGGGAATGGATACACCATTCAAGTGATAAGAACTCATTCATCAGTACCATTGGCCTCCTCAGCCTATTATGTGTTGAAAAGATATGTCCCGGCCATCCCAGAGGACCATGCAGAGATCATCACAGACAGGAGAAGAAGGTTCAAAAGGAGGTTTATTAGTGGGGCCATAGTTCCCATGGGAGAGGGAGCTACATGGTGTCTGCACCTTATCCAGGTGGCAGCTTCTCTCTCTGGGGGTAAAGGGGAAGTAGATAGGTAGTGAGTAGGAGTGGCTCATTAGGTATGGGTGGATCTGGGGGCTAGTGGGAGGAGCTGAGGGCCTGAGGCTAAGGAAATGCAAACAGGTATAAGAACCTCTGTGGTGTCATCCATGAAGAATAGGAAATGAAGAAAGCCACCTTGGCTTTTTCATTAACATGTTACACAATCTTGTGCAAATCATTTCCACATATGGCTTTTTACAAACTGGTCATATCATTGTAAGTAAGAGCTGGGCAATAACGACTTAGCATCTTAGTCAATTCTCTACCTAGCATAAATTCTAAACAGTACCAGATTTTGGGATTTTTTTGGGGGGGGGCAAATGAGGCAGACTTGCCCTTTATCCTCATGGAGTTTCTAGTTCCATGAAGATGACACCAAATGTTAATTTGAAAAGGACTTTCCATGTGGGATAAGCAAAATCAAGAGGAGTACATTTTGGAGCATATAACCTAAATCTATGAAATTTTTACAATATGGGAAGTTGTTTAAATGGTTTGGTGGTAGAGAAAGAAAACTATACTTATGTTTCAGAAATTCATAATAGAAGAAAATATGGCTCCTGAGAAAATCTGTAGGAATGGATACAAAGTTTGTTGGTTGCCTTTTGAATTTCTAAGAATTGATGGATAGGTAGATAAAGGTACACTGGTAGCTGATCTGCTGATATTTCATATGAAAGAAACATGATATTTTTTTTCTTGGTCATGGGGCTTGAACTCTGGTCCTGGGCTCTGTCCCTGAGCTCTTCAGCTCTACTACCTGAGCCACTTTCTAAACATGATTTTTAATATAGAATGGACAGCCTGTTCTATATGATGGTAGTCTACTCTATTCTATGAATAGTGAGAATAAAGTTGAGAACTTCTTGTGTGGAGTGTTTAACAGCTACAGGTAAAAAGTGAGACTAGAAGCCATCTGGTGGTGGCTCACAGTTATAATTCTAGCTTCTTAGGAGATTGCAATCTGAAGGTTGGGATTCAAAGCCAGCCTAGGCAGGAACTTCCATGAGTCTCTCACCTTCATAACCACCAAAAAGCCAAAGTAGAGCTGTGGCTCAAGTGATAGAAAGCCATCCTTGAGCGAAAAAGTTAAGGGGCAATGCCCAGGCCCTGAGTTCAAGCCCTAGTATGAGCATACACAGAAAGTAGATACTTCTTAAGGTATCCTCTATACTTATGAAATGACTGTTTACAAACTGGGAGTAAATACCAACAAGCACAAGCACCCCTCATTCCCAAGTGGGAGCAGTACAGATCCTGGTGATGGATTGAGGACGCCCCAGTATGGTGATGGACGTAAATGTTCATGCTTGCTTTGAGATAGAGCACTCTTCCCCCTGGTGTCAGAGCCTTTGTGTTCCTTTGCTAATCCAGTTGACTTGAGCATATAAAACTCCATGTCTTGCTGTATACATTTTCAATGATACAGAGAACAGAAACAGTTTTACCTTAAGCAACTTGGATAAGCAACTTGAGATGGTGAATGTTATGGAAATGAAAATGGCAGATATTCTCCACTTCCTGTGACACAGAACAGGGCACAGTGATGAGGGTGCCCCCACGAATATCCCCAGTAAGTCTTTCTCAGGCCTACTGAATCCAAAAGGCTGGACATGACATGCTCAGTGACTTTTCTGCTGAGAGTGGACAAGGACAAGTTGCCTTTTGAAGGAGTGTTCTTGTTTCTTCTCTTTTGTCTGCCTTGTTTACAAATGAAGAAGCTAATTCTTCCAATTCTTGCTCTGTGATGCTTGGCTTGGAACTTGAGGCCTTTTCCTTGCTTCATTTAAACCACTCCTCCAGTTCCTTTTTTTTTTTTGGCTTTTGAGTTATCTTTGGATAGTCTTTTGGGCTGGCCAGCCCTCCCCTTCCTCTATCTCTTCCACCTTTCTCCCTTTTCCTCTGCCCTTTTTCACCCTTCTTCCCCTTTAACTCCTCCTCCCCTCCCTCCCCTGCTTTTCATTTGATCAGGTGGACTCAAGACTGTGATCCTCCCTACCTCTGTTCCCCAGTATCTGGGAAACAGAAGTGTGCCACGATGTCCGGCTTCCTTTCCCTTTCTCACTGTAGTAATTCCGTTGGTAATTATGTAAAAGGATACCAATACTACATGGAGTTTCAATTCACTGTAGCTTATTCGATGTGTAGGAGCAAGAATTCTTTCAAGGCCACAGTCTGCTCTGCTTCTGATTGCTTTGTAAGCGTGTAAAATCAACTCTGTGACATGACCCAAATGGAAGCCATCCAAGACCTATCATGAAAAACTGTTTGGGTGCCCTCCTTACCACGTTAGAGACTTTCTGGGGTGGTTTGGTGGAAGTGGAGAATGTGAAAACTGTGTATGGATGACTCTGAGCTGCAGGCTGAAACCTGAAACCCAGGATATGACTGGTTACACCTAGAAGCATTGCTACCTAACCTGGCTTGCCAAGATGGGTGAAGTTTGGTGGGGTGGTTTAAAGTGCCATGGAATTTCACAATGCCCCCATCCCTCCCCAATTTGTGTTAACAATGGTGATTCTTACATGGAGATAGGAGGAACTGAGCTAAATAGGAGTTCACTGCTCCACCAGTTTCTTCCCAATTGAATTGCGAGCTATCCCTTGTCTTCTTTGGTGATGGACAAAATCAGTAGAGAAAGCAAATAGTTTCTCCAACCCATCAGCTCTAAGATACCTGAAATGCAGTCAATGTTGCCCTTGTGTATAGTAGATAGAGCCACAGCCATGAACTTTGGGCTAGTATTCCAACAGCTAGAATAAGTGGAATTAATACTGTCATTCAACTTACTGTGGAACTTCTTCCCCTCAAAATCTATGAGTACAGGATAATTTGGAATTGGGATGACACTTCTGACGTCATTGCATCCAGAGATGTCACTGCCTCTTCAGTTGAAGGCCTTATTCTCTTCATGAATGGTAGTTGAAATGTATTCATTTCCCTACATAATGTGTTCCTTACATTGATCACTAGATTCATGCAGTTTTTGTTATAAGGGCATACTTATAGGCTTTGACACCTAGAATGTAAAAAAAAAATTATAATTTCAATTTATAGGCGTTCTCTTCTTCATTATGGACATGAAACTTTAATTCTTGTATTTAAAATATATTCACACATTTTAAAATACAATGATCATATTTACTCTAATTGAGTAAATTGTAGCAAGCTCTAGCTTGTACATTATGGTATAACTGGGAGTCAGAATATATGTCTAGATAGTCTTCTTTGTTATCGGTTCCTCTCGCCTCTTCTTCCACTTTTCTCACCTCTTTTCCTCCTCTTCCTTCTCCCTTTTCTTCCCAAAGAGCTCAGTGTTCTTCACTGAAAGTGAGGAACCTATTCCTTAATCTGTTAGCACTAGGAAGTTGGGGAAATGCACAATGTAACCCACTGTGATATCATACATCACAAACATCAACATCTCTCACCCCATCCGTCTGCCTTAAAGTCTGAGATTTTTTTAAGCCTTTAAGTCATCTCAGTTTTTGACATGTTTCTGTGCATTTTTTCATTTTTCTTTGTGCTTTTTTACTTTTTGGTGCCAGCACCAGGGCTTGTACTCAGGTCCTGAGTGCTATCCCTTAGCCTTTGCACTCAAGGATAGTGGTCTACCACTTGAAGCACAGCTCTGTTTCCTGATTTTTTGGTGATTAATTGTAGATAAGAGACTTTCTGGTGCATGCATTCTTTGAACCTTGATTCTCAGAAATCATTCTCTTGAGGATTACAGACATGAGCCACTGGCACCTTCTCCTTTGAGCTTTTATTCTTCACACATACGCACATAGAGTCTTGTCAACAAGTTGCTGCTGCCATTAACTTTTTAATATAGTTATTGTTAACACTAGAGTTTTGTTGAGCAGTTAATGTTTAGCTGGCCAAATAGTATCTGCAACATAACTTTCCCCCAAATTACAATGTCCCTTAGTATCTGAAGTGGGTTGGCTCTACAACCCATGTGGCTAATGAAGTTCTTTTGATATAAAACAGTATAATATGTGCATATAAACTACAAACATCCTTCATATACTTTGTCTTCTCTAGATTGCTTACAGTAAGTAATATAATTGAAATAATGTGTAACTAGATTTTATACCATATTATAGGGCATTATGACAAGAAAACAGTGTGAATGTGTTTTAGTACAGATGCACTGCTTTTCCCTTAAAGATGTACAATCTGTAATTGGTTGAATTTGCATATGCAGAGTATTTATTTGTGCATTATTTATAGAAACTATGCTGTAAGAAAGTTGGTCTTTGGTAAAATGATGATGGTTCTATGTTGAAACTGAAATGGACACCATGAGGAGACTGTGAGTTTTGTGTCTGCATTTAAATGACAGGCAAGATCTTGAGAAATTACTAATATTGTAGCCAATACTGACTGAGAAATCCAATGCATTTCACAGAGAGAGTGTAAATCTGGCCACATTGTAACAAGTACAACAGAAGGAAAATTGAAAGACTGTCTTGTTCCCATTGAAATGAATGTCCACTGTCATCAGGTGTTTGAGCAGGGAGTTGTGGATAGCTCTTTGGCCAAGCAAAGCACATTTTATACGTGTCTGGTAGGACATGCAATAGAATGACACAGCAGCTCTACAAGCTATTGAGCTTTGGTGAGTGATTGTTTTCCCTTCCATATATCGTTTCAAACTATGGGCTTCAAGGAAGTCTGCAACATAAAAATGACTTTTTGTTTTGACAGACCTGGGGCTTGAACTCAGGGCCTGGGCACTGAGCTTTTGCTCAAGGGTGGCACTCAGCTCTACTCTGAACTATCTGTTGGTTGGAGCTAAGTGTCTTGTGGACTTTTCCTGCCCAGGCTTGCTTTGAACTGTGATCCTCAGATCTCATTTCTGAGTAGCTAGGATTGTAGGCATAGGCCACCAGTACCTGACTTCCTGACTTTTTCTCCTCTGTCCTTTGTCCTCCTCCTCAGGCCCCCTTCCTTCCTTCCTCCTCCTTTTTTCATCTTTCTTCTTTTTTCCCCTTTTCTTCATTGCTTTGCTTTCTGAGAGAAGTCAATGATCAGCCAACCATGAAATGGGAAAGTGGACCAAATAAGGCTGGATAATTTATTTGAGCCAAACAGAGGTATTATAATCTATTAAAAATATTTAGCCAAACACACTGTATCTGTGACTTTATCTCCTAACCCTGCAGACTGTCTGGTAGTTGCCCAGGACCTGAGGCAGGAAGGCGGACCCGTGTGCCTGAACTTTCCAGTCATGTCTTTGCATCTGGTAGTTTTTAATAAAAGAAAAACTCTAACATTGTGAAATTACATCAGTGAAGAAACCATAGCTTTTTATGTTCTTATATATGCCTTTCTTCTGTGCAACTTTATTCAATGCCCTAAATTTCAGCTAATTTTGAGTTATTTTCTTGAATATTGAGATTAGTCTGGAAATCAGGCTAGGAATAAATGAAGTGCTGGTGTGGTAATAAAATTTATGTTACCATTTTATGAATATGAAAATGTCTAATTTTTATAACACAAGGTATCTTTGGATTAAGAAGTCTAGGACATTTTCTTTCACACCTTTTTTTTTAAAGCAGGAAAACCTTTGCTTCTACCATCAGTCTTGAAGCAGAAATCCCAGAAAAAAGAATTTTATAATCAGTCACAAAGAATTACTACACGCATCATGTATCCCTTCCTCATCATTTCCCATTTCTTAGGAGTCTCCACATTGTTTAATTGTAATCATGTGCAACTAGCATTTTAAAGCTTCACACTGCTTTCACATTTATGGGATATGATGAGAAGATTAAGAATGGTTGAAACAAGAATAAATACAGGAAACTTAAGAGTAGATGTAGAAATGTGACTCCACCAGGCTTTCATGGAGCACACATTACCCCAGTGGGCTTCATGTTGTGGCCATCCATGTATAGAAGAACAAACTAGAAGGTGCACTCTCCCAAACAACCCTCATTCTAGTCAGGCCCCTCTCCTGTACTCTGCTTTGCAATTCTGTAGCAGGAATCTAAACTCTGGTTTCCTTCCATTGCATTGGTGTTGTTTGACCTGACTTTCCCTCAGCATGGAACTTATGCATATGGGACTCAGGTGGCAGGGCCCTGCCTTTCCAGGGCCTGCACTTAGTATTCAATCTATTGTGGAGCAGAGGGATGTTCATGACCCATAGCAAAACTCCTCCCACGTCCCATAAAGTGACATGTTGTTTCTATTAAGGGATCATTTTCTTAAGTGAAATCATGACCAGTCATGATGGCATGGAAGTATACAGAGGCCAAGTGATATGTGTTACTTTAATTACCGAACAAGTATCTATAACGATTCCATAATGGTTCAAAGAAGAATTTTAAGACTGAAACATTGGTTTTTTTTGTTTGTTTAGTTCAGAAGTAATTGAAATGGAATATGTAAATAGAGTCAAAGTGGACTTTTCCAAGTGAGAAAGAGAAGTCAATTGCACTTCGAAAGAAACTATATGACTATAGCAAGAAAGACATCGCCAATTAACAAATATTTATTTTCCTTTGCTATTCTCTGCTATTTATCCTGTTACATAGTAGTGGAATGAATTAGGAAGAGAGTGATGTAGAGTGCATAGTTTTCCATTGCAACACAAACTGTATCTATCTATCTATCTATCTATCTATCTATCTATCTATCTACCTACCTACCTACCTACCTACCTATATTTTTGCTGTTCCCGGGGTTTGAACTCAGGCTTGGACACAGTCCCTGAGCTTTTTTTGCTTAAGGCTAGCACTCTGTCACTTGAGAAATAGCTCCACTTCCAGCTTTTTGGTGGTTAATTGAAGAGAAGAGTCTCACAGAGTTTTCCTGTCCAGGCTGGGTTAGAACCTCGATCCTCAGATCTCAGCCTTCTGAATAGCTAGGATTACTGGCTACAGCCACTGGCTTCCAGCTTAATTTTCCTACAGTCTTAAACTATATAGGAATCAACTCTTTGGTAAGCTTTTTTCCATTTTTATGTTTATATTACTAATGATTATTTTGTCTCTATTTTCCTATCTTATGATTATTTAATTAGAAGACAATTGTTTATTTTTTATTTGATTAGTTATTTAAAGGACGGGTCTTTGGGGCTTTATATCATAGGATCCAAAGGTAGCACTAATGTTTGTGAACCTTAAAATTATACTACCACTTTTTTGATGAACAAAGCTCATTAGAAACTGGAGCTATTCTCACTTCCTCATCAGAGAATTCTCTTTGTAAGTCTTTAGCCCACTTGTTGAGGGGGTTGTTGGTTCTTTGCGGTTTTGTTTTGGAGGAATGTAATTTTTTGTAGTTCTGCATATATTTTAGATATGAGGTCTTTGTTCATTGTATGGCTGATAAAGATCTTTCCCCAATCTGTAGGCTTTCAATTCATCTTGTGAGCTATGTCCTTTTCCCTGCAGAAGCTCAGCAGTTTGATGCAGTCCCATTTGCTCATCCTTTCTTTGATTTGTAGCATTTATGGCTCTTTGTTAAGGAAGGACTGTCCTGTGCCAAGGAGCCCAAGTGTTTCTCCTACTTCTTTTAGTGCTTTCAAGGTATCTGTTATAATTTCAAGATCTTTGATCCATGTGGAATTGATTTTGGTTCAGGATGATATATAAGGATCTAGTTTTGCTTTGTTGTGGGTGATGAACCAGTTTTGCCATCACCATTTTTAAAGGGGCTATCTTTCTTCCATCGTATTTTTTAGCTCCTCTATCAAAGATTAAGTGGGCATAGTTCTGTGTGTTCACTGCTGGATCTTCAATTCTGTTCCATTGGTCTTCAGGCCTGTTCCATTGCCAATACCAAGCTGTTTTTATAGCTATAGCTTTATAATACAGCTTGAAGTTTGGTATTGTAATTCCTCCGGCACTGTTCTTTCTGCTTAGGATTGTTTTTGCTAGTCGGGGGTCATTTATTTTTCCATATAAATTTCTGGATTGCTTCCTCAATTTCACTAAAAAATGGTGTTGGGATATTAGTGGGTATTGCATGGAATTTGTAGATAGCTTTTGGCAATATTGCCATTTTGACTATATTAATCTCCCCAATCCAGGAGCATGGGCGGTTTTTCCATTTCCTTAGTTCTTTTTTTTTCAAATTTTTATTATCAAACTGATGTACAGAAAGGTTAAAGTTTCATACTTTAGGCAATGGATACATTTCTTGTACAGTTTCTTACCTTGTCCCTCATACCCCCCTCCTTCCTCCCCCTTTCCCTTTCCCCGCCCATGGAGATGTTCAGTTCACTTACACCAAACAGTTTTGCAAGTATTGCTCTCGTAGTTGTTTGTCTTTTTTTACCCTGTGTCTCTCAAATTTGGTATTCCCTTTCAATTTCCTATTTCCAATACCAGTATACACGGTTTCCAATATACGCAGATAAGATTACAGAGATAGTGTAGGTACAACCACAGGAAGGTGATACAAGAACATCATCAATAATAGAAGCTACAGATACACATAGGACGTTGAAAGTAGTTACAACTGTTTCCATAACATGGAGTTCATTTCACTTAGCATCATCTTATGTGTTTTTTGTTTTTTTTTTTTGGCCAGTCCTGGGGCTTGGACTCAGGGCCTGAGCACTGTCCCTGGCTTCTTCCCGCTCAAGGCTAGCACTCTGCCACTTGAGCCACAGTGCCGCTTCTGGCCGTTTTCTGTATATGTGGTGCTGGGGAATCGAACCTAGGGCCTCGTGTATCCGAGGCAGGCACTCTTGCCACTAGGCTATATCCCCAGCCCCATCTTATGTGTTTATAAGGGTATAGCTATTGGGCCTTGTGATGCTCTGCTATGACTTGCCTAAATCTGTACTAATTAGCCTTAATTTTGTTTTTTATGATTTTAAAGTTCTAATCATAGAGGTCTTTCACTTCGTTGGTTAAGGTTATTTCTAGGTATTTCATGATGGCATGGAAGTATACAGAGGCCAAGTGATATGTGTTACTTTAATTACCGAAGAAGTAACTATTACAATTCCATAATGGTTCAAAGAAGAATTTTAAGACTGAAACATTGGTTTTTTTGTTTGTTTAGTTCAGAGGTAATTGAAATGGAATATGTAAATAGAGTCAAAGTGGACTTTTCCAAGTGAGAAAGAGAAGCCAATTGCACTTCGAAAGAAACTATATGACTATAGCAAGAAAGACATCGCCAATTAACAAATATTTATTTTCCTTTGCTATTCTCTGCTATTTATCCTGTTACATAGTAGTGGAATGAATTAGGAAGGGAGTGATGTAGAGTACATGGTTTTCCATTGCAACACAGACTCTATCTATGTATCTATGTATCTATCTATGTATCTATCTATGTATCTATCTATCTACCTACCTACCTACCTACCTACCTATATTTTTGCTGTTCCCGGGGTTTGAACTCAGGCTTGGACACAGTCCGTGGGCTTTTTTTACTTAAGGCTAGCACTCTGTCACTTGAGCAATAGCTCCACTTCCAGCTTTTTGGTGGTTAATTGAAGAGAAGAGTCTCACAGATTTTTCCTGCCCAGGCTGGCTTAGAACCTTGATCCTCAGATCTCAGCCTCCTGAATAGCTAGGATTACTGACTACAGCCACTGGCTTCCAGCTTACTTTCCCTATAGTCAAACTATATAGGAATCAACTCTTTGGTAAGCTTTTTTTCATTTTTATGTTTATATTAGTAATTATTATTTTGTCTCTATTTTCCTATCTTATAATTATTTAATTATAAGACAATTGTTTATTTTTATTTGATTAGTTATTTAAAGGACAGGTCTTTGGGGCTTTATATCAGAGGATCCAAAGATACAGCACTAATGTCTGTGAACCTTAAAATTATACTACCACTTTTTTGATGAACAAAGCTCATTAGAAACTGGAGCCTGTGGCTCAGGCCTGTAATCCCAGATCCTCATGAGAATGGAGGATTGTGCTTTGAAACCCGCCCTGGGCAGGGAAGTCCATGACAGTCATCCTCCATGAACCACCAAAGTACCAGAAATGGCGCTATTTCTCATGGGGTAGCATGCCAGCATGGAGTGACAAAGCTAAGGGACATAGCCCAGTCTCTGAGTTCAATTTTCAGTGCTGGCTCAAAAACCAAAACCCCACCAAAACACAAATGACCTGAAAGACTCTAGTCCCTGTGCGTAGGAACTAATAATTTGTCCTACAACTGTGAAGGGAAGAGCTTCTGAGTTCTTACAAAAACTATCTTTAAGTATTTGTGCAAAGGAGATGCCATTTGACAAAGCAGTTTATGAATATGGCCCATCTTAACCCACCTCACCCCTTTCAACATTCTTGCCCCTTCTTCCTCTGCCCAGCCCTTCCGTTTTCTTACTTTTGTAGTATGTACAATGAATTCTTGACTACATTTCCCCCCTTCCCCTTCATTTGTCTCCCGCTCTCCCCTTTCCCCCACTTGATGAGCTGCTGTTTTTCACCCTTATGATTTGGGAAGTAATGATAAGCACCACCCCCCACCCCCAGTACTTCCTCAGAACTTTCTAGATTCCTAAGAGTGGTCATTGTAAATGTATAACACAAGAATAAATAGAATAGCAAGATATGAGAGGGTTGAACTTTGCTGTGTCCCAAAGGAGGTGGTACTTTGTGCACTCACCTTGGTTGAATGCCATAAACATTTGATTTACTGGTCTAATTTCTTCAATGACCCACTGATGGTTCAGCAGTGTGTTGCTTAGTCTCCATGGATTGTATCATTTTGTGTGGTGGCTGTTTGAGTTGAGCTTTAATTTTAATCCATTGTGGTCTGAGGGAAGGCAGGGAATGATTTTGATACTTCTGAATTTGTACAGATTTTCTTTGTGCCCTAAGATGTGATATATTTTGGAGAATGTTTCATGGGCTGCTGAAAAGAATGTGTATTCTGGTATTGCTTGATAGAATATTCTGTAGATGTTGGTTAAGTCTAGTTGGTCTATGCAGTTGATTAGTTCTGTGGATTCTTTGGTCAGTTTTTGGCCTGTTGGTCTGTCCAGAGGTGACAGTGGAGTGTTAAAGTCTCCAACAATCAATGTGTTTGGGACTATGAGTGATTTTAGAGTCAGTAGTGTTGGTTTGATGAAGTTGGGTTCTCCTGTATTTGGTGTGTGGATATTTAAGATGGTTATATCCTCCTGTAGGAGAGATCCCTTTATTAGTATGTAGTAACCTTCTTTGTCTCTTCTTACCCTTTTTAATTTGAAGTCGATTTTATCTGATGCTAGAATTCCACTCCAGCCTGCATTTGGGGGCCATTTATTGGTAGATTTTATTCCAGCCTTTACCTTTAGAAGAAGTTTGCTTTTGCTAGATAGATGTGTCTCTTGGAGGCAGCAGAAAGACGGATCTTGATTTTTGATCCAAGTAATGAGCCTATGTCGTTTGAATGAAGAATTAAGTCCATTAATGTTGAGAGTTAGGTTTGAGAGATGATCGTTTGTTCTTTCATTGTAGCTATCTTGTTAAAAGCTGTGTCTTCCCAATTCTTGATCTAATATTCTGGTTTTCTATTTAGGGTTCATTTCTCTGTCTGTATTGGGATCTTGATTATTTTCCCTGTATAGTACATCTTTGAGGATTTTCTGTAAAGCTGGTTTGGTGGAGATACATTGTGTCAGTTTTTCCTTCCTGTGGAAGACTTTTATTTGACCTTCAGCTATGAATGAGAGTTTAGCTGGGTACAGCATTCTTGGTTGATATTTATTACTATTTAGGGTTTGGCATACCTCATTCCAGGATCTCCTTGCTTTTCATGGTCTCTGCTGAGAAGTCTGGGGTAATTCTGCTTGCTTTTCCTTTATTTGTGATTACTTTCTTCTCCATAACCTCTTTAAGGATTCTTTCCTTGGACTCTACTGATCCTGTTATGATCACAATGTGTCAGTGGGATGTCCTATTCTGATCTGGTCGCTTTGGGGTTCTAAATGCTTCTTGTATCTGTATCGGCCTACCTTCCTGGATAGTTGGGAAGTTCTTGGCTAATATTCTGTTAAATAGGTTGCATATTCCATTAACTTCTTTCTCCTGGTTTTTCTCAATTCCTATTCGCCTTAAATAGTGTTTCCTGCTTGTGTCTTGGAGCCCCTGGAGTGATCTGTTTTATCGATTTGATTGGTTTTGTATTTTTGTGTGACATTTCTCCATAGATTCTAGGGAATCTTCAGCTCCTGAGATTTGATCCTCTGCTTCACCTACTTGAGACTGTAGGCTAGTTACTTGATTTTGAATCTCTTTTCCTTCAGACTGGTCTTTCCTGATGATTTCCATGTCCTTGCTAGAAGTATCTCTTAGGTCCTGCATGGACATCTTTTCATTATTAATTTGGTTTTGAGTGCTGTCTCTCAAAGCTTTTAGCTGGGTAGTTATCTTTTCATATGACTCTTGAAGTTCATTTATCTTTCTCTTTGTTGAGGCCATGAAATCATCTATTGCTTTATGGACGGATTGATGTATGGATGGATTCAAACTTTTCATTTAACATGTTTATCAGTAGACTTTGTAGAGCATTTTGAGGGTTCTCTTCTATGTCTTTGATTGACTGCTCTGCTTCCTGCTTGTTTGGAGTGGGAGATATGACTCCATTGTTTGCCATCTTCTGTTTCTTCTGCCCATTTGGATTGGGAATGCCTATCTAAGAGCACCTGTGAGCACCGTTTAAGACCCAAAGCAGACCTTACCAAGCACTGTTGTGTAAATCATAGAAGTTCACAATTATATACAGATACTTGGTATAACTGTATATAAAATTAGATTTGGTGTTCCTTAAAAATACAATTTCAAAATAACAACCAATCCTGTATTCAATAGTTAATTATTTACTGTTAAAATACTATGAGCTGGATTTGTCTATAAACCACTTTGATTCTCTTTGATTGAACAGGGATATCCTCTATCCAATAACCAGGGATCAATGGAGTCTGGAGGTCCTGAAGGTAAATCTGGAGGATAAGTGAGAGGTAGTGAAGGGAATAGAGTAAAATGTATGTGGGGGTGGTGGTGATGGTGGTGGTGGTGGTGGTGGTGATTTTGGTTTCATTTCAGTGACGTGGAGATGTGAAGAAGAATAGAATTGGTAGAAAGAACAAGATTAATATGATGAATAATGGAAAGTTAGCAGAAAAGAGTGAAGCTGTTAATCATAGGAAAGTAATTTAAAAGTAAGAGAATGTGAAAAGAGAAACAAAGAAAAATACTGGAAGACAAATGCACAAAACACAAAACAATTAACAACCCAACCCCCGAAAAAGGAAATAAAAAAAGCCTATAAAACAAAAAGAAATAGAAAACAAAATACCAACGACGTCTCAGAAATGAAAAATAGAAAAAAAAAGTTTAAAAATGTTTTTAAAAAATGGAGTGTTCCTTGTTTGGGTGAGTTTTCTCCAGTCTCTGGTTTCCTTGCAATGGTCTGTAGTCTATTTTGCTGCTTGGCTGGTTTGACTTGCTTTCAGTTTTCAGGGGGTGGATCTGCTCTGACCCTCCTCGCCTGTTAGGGAAATCCAGGGGCTCTGTGGTTCGCACAGCTTTCAGGAAGGGCTTGGGGGTCCTCCTTAGATGGAGATTGTTTAGGAGTAAAGGAAGCAGCGGTTGGTTAGGACAATCAGGTTCTGGGTCTCCCTATAGTTAGAGGCACTCACTATGGTCTTCCTGGGGTGGAGAATTCTCGGCTTCTATTGCTGTGGTGGATGCAACAGGGGCAGACAAATACTCTTCCCTCCACCTTGTGAATGCTTCTGATGCCATTTGGCAGGGTTGGGCTCAAGATCCACCTGTTAGTGTTCCTATGCAGTATGTGTGTGTGATCATGAACACACTGGAGTCGCAAGTATGCACAATCCCCACGTCTTTCTGCAGAGATGTCCAATGATGCATAGTGGGCTGGGTGGACTTTGACAGCGCACATGGAGGTATGTCATGTGTACTCACGGAGGCAGAGTATCTTGCTGTGGAAGTGAACCCTGGGTTGATGAGAAGGAAGGTCCCGCTGGACAGTTCACAGATGCAACTTGCCGGGTTTACTGTTTTCTGAGGAGATCACCTCTGTTCCTGCTTCTATTCCACAGAACCTGAAGCTATCTATTAGGTATTTAAAAATAAATATGACTCTGTGTGTGTGTGTGTATTTGTGTATTTGTGTATGAAAGAGAGAGAGAGAGTATTCATATACATATAGTACTAGTACTTGAGCTCAGGGAATCTTTCTTTATTTTATGTTTATTGTACAGGTGGTGTACAAAGGGGTTACATTTACATACCTAAGGTGATGACTACATTTCTTTTCAAACTTGCTACCTTGTCCCTCATTTTTCTCCCAGCTTCCCTCTTCCCATATCCCCCCCCCCCAATTTCCCACTTATTTTACCACATATCTTGTAGTTAATACTGTTGCGTTGGTTCACGTTTTACCATTTGTCTATACATTGGAAAACAAAAAACCATCAACACCTGTTAAATAAAAAACAAAAATAAATCTTTAAAAAATGGAGTCTTCCTTGTTTGGGTGGGCTTTCTCCAGTCTCTGGTTTCCTTGCTATTGTCTGTAGTCTATTTTGGTGCTTGTGTGGTTTGACCTGCTTTCAGTTTGCAGTGGGTGGATCAGCTCAGACACTCCTCTGTTAGTGAAATCCTGAGGCTCTGTGGTTCGCACAGCTTTCACATAGGACTTGGGTGTCCTCTGTAAATGGGGGACGTGAACAGTCTTGGGAGCCCTGGCTCCTCCCATCTGCTGTGAGACTGGTGCCTTTATCACCTGGCTTTGGAGAGGCTGTGGACTCTGCAGGGCGGTTGGCTCTGGCCTGGTTTACCTGTCTGAGAGTTGCTTGCCTAGGGGTGGTTCCTCCCTCATGGGCAGGATGGCCTCCTGAGCATAGCTGGCTATGGAATTCAGCTCCATTTTGGGCTGGGAATTAGGCTTCCTCTGAGATGGGGCCATTTATATGTCTCGGGAACTGTTTGTTCTCCTATCTGGTTGTTCCTTGCTGCCGGTAGCTGCTCGCCACTTTCCGTTTTAATTTAGAAATTCTGGCGGGCAGGGGGGGCACCTCTGGCTGAGTTCACCTGAGTTGTGAACTGTGGCCTGGATGAGCTTCCCACCTGGGCAGGGGTTGTTCTTCTGGGTGGAGCTGGCCCTCATTGGTCTGTCCCTCTTGCTCTTTTCAAAGGTGGCCCCTTTGTCCTCGCTTTCCCCAAGCCGGGTTTATTTCCAGTCTGGTCTGACCCTATGCCAGTGTCAGAGATGGTGCTTTGCTCTGGCAGTGGGGGAAAGGCTACTGATGCTTCTCTGTGGGCACGAGTGAGCATATCTTTTGTGGGGTACTCATGCTTTGTCTGCAATTTCAGCCTGTCCATGCTCAGCCTGCGATCCACGTCTGTCTGCCATCATCTGGAGGATTTCACCTTGGTCACTTCTGGGTGGTTTAGGTCCACGAACTGTGAGACGCTGTGCCAGCGCCGGCACTGGCTTGGCAGAGGGATGCGGGCCAGAACTCAAATCTGTGTTTTCAGGCCAGCAAAGTCAATTTTTCCTTCCTGGACAGAATCCCTGTACTGTTATAACTTACTTGGGCTGTCTTTCTAGGAGTAAAAGTTTCTGGAGTGGTAAAACTGGGGTGTTGGAGAGAGTTTAACTAGGGCTCTGCTGCTACTCTGCTCAGGGAAAATATTTTTAAATTGCTATGTGCTGGTGGTTCATGCCTAGCTATTTGGAAGACTCAAAAGTGAGGATTGCAATTGGAAGCTAGCCTGGGCAGGAAAGTCACTGAGATACTTGTCTCCAATTGACCACCAAAAGAAAACAAAAAAACAAAACAAAAAGCAATACAGCAGAAAGTGGATCTTTGTGAGAGTGCTAGCCTTAAACACAAAAGAACAGGATCATTGCACATACCAGAACTTGCACCAAAATCCCAGAGACCTAGTGAAATGTTCATTGTGACTAAGCCTGCCTTATTATTTAGAGCTAGAAATGGGCTGTTAAGGTCTTGGGAAGAACTAACTGGGTATCAAACTAATTAAAGTCTTCAAAATAACTAAAAGTGTATAAAAAATGTAGTCTATAATCAGTGGTGCCCAATATTAATGGATTTCACCCTATATTATGATGGGTATTTGAATTCATAATTCCCCGTTGGTTTAGTCTTTGCAGCTTCTATTGTAGCAGCCCCCCATTTTGTTTGAGAAATTAGTATTTGACTTTCTTTCTTTTTCTTATGTAATTTGGAAATTTGATACCATGTAGAATGCTGTTGACACACCAATTAGGTGGTTTTCCTGAAGCTAAATGTCCCCTGTCAGTTGTTAGGTCAACTGTGAGATTTTTATCCCTTCTGCAGGTGAGCTTTTCCTGGCCATTATTTTTAAGGACCATCACCCGTGCTCATAAAGATGGGTTCAGTTACTGCAGCCATGTTTACTAGTAAATACTTTGGGTGTTGGCTAAGCTCTCCTGGGGCTACAAAAATCAGAGACCCACTCAGGTGGGTCTAAAAGAAACAGTGGTGCCAAGACTCTGGCTAATTCCTCCCTTTAGGTGGCTGTCCATGTGTCCTGTTGGATGTGTAACAACATCCTGTGCTTTGACCTAGGAGCCGGTTGCATCCATAATTCTACAACTAAACATGTTTCCAGATGCTTTCAATGTCCTGCTTGGAGAGTTCACAGAGGCTGCTCTGTCGGGTTTACTGTTTGCTGAGATCACCTGGGTTCCTGCTTCTATTCCACATGGCCTCAAGCTATCTATTGGGTATTTAAAAATAAATATGACTCTGTGTGTGTGTGTGTGTGTGTGTGTGTGTGTGTGTGTGTGTATGTATGTGTATGAGAGAGAGAAAGTATCCATCTACATATGTGTATTAATTCATGAGCTCAGGTCATCTTTCTTTATTTTATGTTTATTGTCAAGTTGATGTACAGGAGGGTTACATTTACATACCTAAGGTAATGAGTACATTTCTTGTCAAACTTGCTATCTCATCCCTCATTTTTCTCCCACCTTTCCTCCTCCTGTATTTCCCCCTCCCTCAAATTTTAGAGTTAGTTTACAACATATCTTGTAGTTATTACTGTTGCATTGGTTCACGTTTTATCTTTTGTCTCAACATTTTGAAGTTCCCCTTCCCTTCCCTAATTCAGACAAATATATATATATTACCGAGTGTATCAAAATCAAAAACAGTGACAAGAGGGGCTAAACCATAGGGAAGATAAGGAAAAGGAAAAAGGAATGATTTCATTTAGCACGTTAAAAATAAAAACAATGATAAACCACTTGTTTCCGTATCTTAGAGTTTGTTTCACTTCACATCATCTTATGTGATCATAGGTACTTAACTACTGAGCTATGGTGTTTAACAATGGCTTTCAAGGCCCCCTGGTACTCTGCTAACATAGACATATAGCCTGCCTTCCAGTCTGACCCCGCCTATTGTGCCACCTGTGCTGACCTCGAAAATTCTCAGTGTTGTATGTGTAATCAGAGGCTAGCTACAGTTTTTTCACATTGCATTCTTGAATTCCTCCTATGAGATTTTGCTTAAATAGTCATGCAGTGTAGGGTTTATTGAAATATATAGTCTTGAGTCTTTGGACACATTTGTTGGAGAAGTTCATCTTTTTGTTAGGTTAAACATTTGTTTTCATGTAGTATCCATCATTTGATTCTGGACATCATCGCCATCCACTGTCATTAAAAAGCAGAAATACCTCTTTTTATGACAGTTCTTCAGATGTTTGAAATCGCAGATTGTATTTCCCACTACTTTCACAATAAATGTTTTTATTTTTAGGATTAATGCCCTTGGATTATTAGGCAGTTTGAGTTTGTTTTTCCTTAGAGTGCTTGCTTGAAATACCAGATTTGAATAAAGCTGCAGTTTGGTCAGAGAAGAAAACTTCAGTTCTGTATATCATAGTGCATACTAAGGAACCTCCAGTTGCAGTCATATTCTTTCTTTACTTGTACTTCTGTCCACAGACATAGAGGTCCACGGTGATTTAAACTTCTGATTATTTTCATATATGCCACCAATTCCTGCCTTCTCTACTCGTCATTGTACAAGTTTTAAAGGGAAGGAGCACACTGAAGCGTTTTCTCTCATTTAATTGGAGAAAAGAGTCTCATAGACTCCTCTGCCTGGGCTGGCTTTCAAATGTGATCCTCAGATCTCAACCTCCTGAGTAGCTAGGATTATTGGCATGAGCCACTGGTGCCAGGCAACTTGTCACATTGTTTTTCCCACAAATGTCCATCCAATTTGTAGAAAATCAAACTTTGGCTTTGTCAGGATTGATTGCAATCATGATCATTTCCATGATTTCCAACTGTGGGCTTCATAGGACTAGGAAATTTGGTTAAAACTGCCTCCTTCATGCCAAATCTTAGGTCCTTTTGACTCTGTGATGATAGTGTGCTAGAACATGAGACTGGAGGGAAGAACTCAGAGGCCCCTTCATCTTCTGCTTTTCTTGCTCTCAATCTGTTTATGAGGGCCTTTAGAAGTGTCTTCTTAGCCACGATGCTTGCATCAAGCATCTTTCCTGAATAGCCATACTTTTAACTATGGTCCTCCAGAGAATGCTCCCTTTTCATGTTAGCAAATGGTACAAGGAAGAAGGTTTTCAAGGTTCAATATATTACATGTGCATGAAATCAAACAGATGTAAGCACGTTTATTAGTGGAAAATTTGTGAATGGCGAGTCACAATTCACAACAGCAGTGTACCATTTAGGAAACCCAAGAGGTTTAGAAAATTAAAATGTATTCCTTTGGAGCAGAATATATGTACATATAAGTTCATCAGAAAAATATGTTCCTCTTAACTAATATGGTTAAGAGCAATTAGTTCTAAGGACTGATGTTTTCTACCATGGAAATAGGGAGGGGACATAATTTACAACTTTGCAGGAATTTAGTTGACATTGTCCAGGGTTAGTAAAGTGAATCTAACATGAAGCGTGCTTGCCTAGCAAGCATGAAGCCATGGGTTCAATTCCTCAGCACCACAGAAACAGAGAAGGACAGAAGTGGTGCTGTGGCTCAAGTTTCAGATTGCTAGCCATGACCAAAATAAGCCAGGGACAGTGCTCAGGCCCTGAGTCCCAAGTCCCAGGACTGACAAAACAAAAACAAACCCAACAACATAAAAAAAACACTCAAAATGGGAAACAGAGGCTGGACAAATCCAGCCTCTGCCTCATGAGACTTCCAGGCTTCATTCAAGGCCTGCCATCTAACACCAAGGGACCCTATTGCTAGCCTTCTCCAGGAGGGGCCACATTTCTGCCTTTTATCCCTAATGTCGACGCCCTTTACCAGCAGGAAGCAGCCAGAGAGTCATCGTCCTTTTCCATAGCTATTAAAAGGCTGGAATGTCAGGTCCCTCGTGGAGGGCTCCAAGCAGATGCCCCCACATTATTAAGTGTCCACCCAGTTACTGGGTAACCAGCAGGCCTGGAGGCAGGTACCTTCCCCTTCCCTAAGGTCACATCCTAATCCACCTGGCCCAATCCCGTGCCCTAGATTTGGCAGGGCTGGCTGAGGGTCACCCAGTCTCTCCCTTCTCCCCCTTCTCTTTGGCAATGAATCATCACCACCACAGGCCAGCTGTTCGGTAATAAACTTTTCTCTCCTGCTTTAAAATAAATATCAAAAAAGGGAAACAAAGCTGTGGCTCAAGTGGTAGAGCATTGGCCTGAAGGATGTCAAAGCATAGGACGGTGCTCATGTTGAGTTCAAGCACAGGGTCCCAGTCCCTACCCCAATGCTTCTAATTACGAAGATATGTATATATTTTTTTCCTTGATTGAAATTTAGTACCTACATAATTTTGACAGTATACATTTTAACCTTCCCAATGATAAATATCATCTTTCTCCGGGGGAGGGGGGAAGAGGGGGAGACGGGGAGAGGGAATGAGGGAGGTAACAGTACAAGCGGGTATGGGAGGGGGGAGGGGGTGGTTATGCTGAATGATGGAGGTAACAAACAGTGCAAGGGGAGGGGGAGGGGGGAATGATGTAGGTAATAACCAGTACAAAGGGGAAGGGGAGGTGGGAGGTCAAGGGAGAAAGATGGAAGTATGAAACAGTACAAGGTGGAGGGGGAGGGAAAGGGGGAATGATAGAGGTAACAAACTGTACAAGGGGGGAGGAGAGGGGGACGGGAGAGGAATGGGGAGGGGAATGATGGAGGTACCAGTACAAGGGGAAGGGGGAAAAGGAGGGGAATGATGGAGGTAACAAAAAGTACAAGGGGGATGGGAGGGGAGAGGGAGGAGGGAGGTGGCGCGATGGAGGTAACAAACACTGCAATGGGGAGGGGAGCTTAGGAACTATGGAGGAAAAACTGTACAAGGGGAGAGGTGGTAGGGTGAGGGAATGATGGAGGTAACAAACAGTACAAGGGGGGAGGATGTTGGGGTCAGCTGTACCTTTAAGGGTCCAGAGCTGACCTCAGCCTGTCCCTCCCCTTCCTGTCTTTAACCGGAAGAGAAGGAAGTCTGACATCACTTGAGGGACAGCTCCTTGGGACCAATCAGGGGCCCCTCTCTTGTGCCTGCCTTTGGAGTATATCTGGGAGGTTCCTCATTTGAATAAACAGAAGCCCTAGAGGTTTTCTCCAGGGACCCACACGCCCGTGTCATTCTTGGCGGCTTTTGGGCACCCTGCGACCACACGCCACCGAGGCTACCCGTGGCCATCACTCCCTCATGAGTGGTAATGGACCACCCAGGAAGGGGCGGACAAGCCCATTCCCCCCCAAGCGAGGGGAATTCGAGAGACAGACGAGGCTACCTGTGGCCATCGCTCCCACGTAAGAGCGATAAAGGGCCACCCAGGAACAGGCAGACAAGCCCCTTCCCCCCCCAAGCGAGGGGAAGTCGAGAGAGAGAGCCAACAGAGGGGAGGGGGTGGGAGGGGGGAGGGGAATGATGGAGGTAACAAACAGTACAAAGGGGAGGGGAGCTGTGGAACTATGGAGGTAAAATCTGTACTAGGGGAGAGGTGGCGGGGTTGGGGGAATGATGGAGATAACAAACAGTACAAAAGGGTAGGGGGAGTGGAGAGGGAGGGGAGGGGGAAAGATGGAGGTAAAAACAGTAAAAGGGGATGGGGGAGGGGGAAAATGGAGATAATAAACAGCATGAGGATGGAAAGTGAAGGGGGATGGGGAATGATGGAGGTAACAGTACAGGGGGCAGGAGGAGGAGGAGGGGGAGGGTGCACTGATGGAGGTAACAGTACAAGACATGTACTCAAGGCCTAATGTATGAAACTGTAACCACTCTTTTCATCACTTTGGCAGTCAATAAGGGAAAAAAAGAAAAGTGACAATAATAGATGCTGGAGGGTGGGGGGATATGGCCAAAGGGAACTCTCCTACAGTTAGTGGGAATGTAAATTTGTTCAACTATTCTTGAAAGCAGTATAAAGGTTCCTCAAGACACTCAACATAGAAATTTCCTATGACCCAGCAATTCCAGTCCTGGGCATTTATCCAATTAACCACAAACCACACTAAGGCTACCAGCACTGCATGTTCATTGCAGCATTGTTTAGCATATCCAAGATATGGGATCACCCAGATGCCCCTCGATTAAATTAATGGATCAATAAAATGTGGCATATATATACAATGGAATTCTATGCTTTCAGCAGAAAGAATGATATTGCTCTAATCATAAGGAAATGGAAGTACTTAGTGTGACTTTTTCCTAATTTTTTCTAAGGGAAGAGAGCCAGACCCAAAGAAACAAAAACGCTATGTTCTCCCTTATTGGTATTAATTAGTATATGTCGTGGATAGTCCTAGCAGATGATCACAATAGCTCAATAGCTATATACAGATGATTATATAAGATGATGCTAGGAGAAATGGTTCCAAAATATGGAAATAATTGGTTTTTCATTATGTTGTTAGTTTCACCCTACTGTGTGATTTTTTTTCTTTTTTCATCTGTTCATTTTCACTATGACTTAGCCCCTGTTGTCACTGCTGATTCTGGTACCATTGTAATTTTATATATGTCTTTCTGAATTATGCAAGGGGAGAGGAGCATCAAAATGGTGAGATAAAGGATAAAATGAGAACAAATGCAACAGCAATATTTACAAGAAAATATGTTGGAAATTAACTGTACAAATTGAGGTGGGGTAATTGAAAAGGAGGGAAGGTAGGAAATAAATGAGCAAGGGGTAACATGTTGGACAAGATATGTATTCACTGGGGCTGGGGATATAGCCTAGTGGCAAGAGTGCCTGCCTCGGATACACGAGGCCCTAGGTTCGATTCCCCAGTACCACATATACAGAAAACGGCCAGAAGCGGCGCTGTGGCTCAAGTGGCAGAGTGCTAGCCTTGAGCGGGAAGAAGCCAGGGACAGTGCTCAGGCCCTGAGTTCAAGGCCCAGGACTGGCCAAAAAAAAAAAAAAGATATGTATTCACTATCTAATGTATGTAACTGCACCCTATATGTTCTTCACCTTGACGGTAATAAAAAAAAGACAAAAATTAATCAAAGTGAGAGAGACCAAAAGAAACATATGTTGCATGGTCTCCGTCCTTTACAGTCATTAGAATGGGCCTAGGAATCTACAGGGAAACACAGTGGATGGTAAAAGACAAATCATACCACTTGTACATGATATATTATACAGGACTCTAGACATTCAAACAGTGAGACCAAAGAAGGATATTCTTAAGAGAGGATCACAATAGGTCAATAGCTATGTGCACATGATAATACAAAAGGATGTTTATTGAAGTGAACTTCAAGAAATGGAAAGGAGATTTTTTTATTTGAGTTTTTATGATTTTTCCCCTTTTGTTGTTTTTGGTGATTTCTGTGCTTTTTGCCTTGTATGTAAGTTTATCTGTGTTGGGAGAGTAAAGGTAAGTACAGAAATGGTGGAACAAAATGTGAACAAATGTACCAGGTATACTCATCAGATACTGTGTTCAAAATTAATCTGTATAACTTGGGGATGGTTTGAGGCAGGGGGGAGGGAATGGGGGAGTAAATGAAGGAAGAGGTCACATTGTTCAAAAAGAAATGTACTCAGTACATGACCTATATAACTATAACCCCTTTGTACATCACCTTTACAATAAAAGTAAATTATAATAATAAAAATAAAAATTGAGAAACAGATATGAAAGAGTAATAGAGGACAAATTTCACCAATGAATGTTATACATGGAAGTATCCCAATGTATCCCCTTGACACAATTAGTATACACTAACAAAAAAATTTAGATAAAGGTTATAAAACTATAAAATAAAAGAAATGCATCTTCCATATATTTAATAGTGTATTTGGTTCTTCAGAAATATCACAGGAGCTGTTATATCGATCTTTCAATAGAACCATCAAAGGAAAAACCTATATAACCTTTCCCATAGGAATTAAAGGGCTCATTTCAGTAAAAATCCATAGCTTGAGGCACTCAACCTTTTTTCTTGGAGGCTGCCAAAACTTTCTTATTTTAATATTCCATTTCAACATCTAGGAAATGTGAATGCTAGAGAGGATCCACTCACTGAACATTTCTAAAGCCACATAGGTGCATGCGCTAGGACTCATAGAGTATAAGGCATTAAAATTATATAGATCAAGAACTATTACTGTGCTGTAGAAGTGTGGCCTGACCTTGTATGTTGATTCAGCTTAAGCTCATTGAAATAATAGCACATATTTCAATGGTCAAAGATGAGAAATACCTTCACATGCAAGTCATACTGTAACAATAATAATATAATAATAACTGGGCCAGAAAATTCATGGGCTGGACTGTGAAATCAAAAGCTGATATGTAGAAATTCTGTCTGATCTGGGTTTTCTGAAAGTTCCCCAAAGTGTTTACTACTGAGTGAAATTTTCTTTTGTCCTTTTTTTTTGGTCAGTAATAGGACTTGAACTAAGGGCTTCGATTCTCTCGGAGCTCTTTTGTTCAAGTCCAGTACTCTATCGCTTTGAGCCACAGTGCCACTTCTGGTTTTCTGGTGGTTAATTGGAGATAAGAGTCTCACAGACTTTCCTGCTCAGAGTAGCTTTTGATCTGTGATCATCAGATCTCAAGCTCATGAATTGCTAAATGTACTGGTGTGAACCACTAATGCCCCGCTGAAATTTTCTTGTGACCTATGTGTTAACAATTTCAAGCCTTTTTATTTGTCATTGGAGACACATGAAATGTAAGTTCTCCTGGGACAGTGTTCTAATATTTACATGTAGGCCAAATACATATTGGCTGCTAAATCTTTTGGAAGAGCCAATTAAAAAATTTCAAAAGTGACTAAGTTGGTCAAGATTGCTCCTTTCCCAGCTCTCTTTTGCCCCTTTTCCTGCCTTCTGTCTTTCAATCAGGCTGATTATCTTGCAACGACTGTTTCTAACTTTAGACTCAAAAGAAAAGCTCTAAATTACTATGAATGGGAGATGAGCAATGAAATTATACTTGAGTTACTGTCTGATTGAATGTAGTGCTCCTTGAGAATACAGATGTTCCCATCCTTTTGACATTGCCAGCCATCCTTTTCTGAAGGATGTTTGGAAAGGTGCGAAGAAGAAGACCATGGGAAGTGTTGCATTCAAAGTGTCATTCCAGGTGCAGGGAAGGTGTTAGTTCTATTGTGCAATGTAAGGTTTGAATCACCCACATGGCATTTTTGTTGAGATTTATAGGAAATATTGGCAAAGCAGAACCATTCTAGAGTATGGCAAGCCAAGAAAATAGAAAATCTGCCTGATAAAGGAGAATTCTGAGTGGGTAGCCATATAGAGGAAATAATGACAATGTTTGCTAATGTATGGTAGGTCATTTCTACTACCCAACAAACTTTGCCCAAGAGTGGAAGTGAGTAGGATATAAATCTCTATTGAAAATAAGAAGTCCTCCACCACACACATGGTTGCTTCAAATAACTTTGTTTTATGTGCTGGCCTCATCATCCTTGATAGAATTCAGCAGTTAGTAGTAGAGATCAGTTCTTGCCTAGAACACCCTTAACTCACTTCCATCCTGAAACAACTTCTAAAGTCCAGAATGTTCCCTTCCTAAGTTTATTCTAGTCTTTTGAGATCCTGCTGAATTTTTAAAATGTGATGTTTCTTGCTCAGCACGTTCAATAAAACCCACTTGTGAAAGAAGTGCCCCCATCCCTCAAAAAAGACTCACATGATAAGTACAATCTTAAGTACCAATTATGTGTCAAGCCTGTGCTAGGCACACACAAAGTCTTTTGTTGAGAGTTGATCATCTGGGTGACTGGGGATATGGCCTAGTGGCAAGAGAGCTCGTATACATGAGGACCTGGGTTCGATTCCCCAACACCACATATACAGAAAACGGCCAGAAGTGGCGCTGTGGCTCAAGTGGCAGGGTGCTAGCCTTGAGCAAAAGAAAGCCAGGGACAGTGCTCAGGCCCTGAGTCCAAGGCCCAGGACTAGCCAAAAAAAAAAAAAAAAAAAAAAAAAAAAAACAACAGAGTTGATCATCTGGGAGATCTTGTAATGACAGTGCAATGTTAGCAGGTGTGTGGAGAAGCAGGGAATATGGAGGAAAAAACTGATGGATCTGTGTTTTTCCCTGTGTGTTGAAGGAAAGGTGGAGTGAAGGGAAAGGAAACAGTCACATGACTACTTGGCTCAAGGCTCTGTAGAAAGATCTTTGGCATTTTGTTAGGAGATTGATGGTCGGGAAACGACTAGGCCCATTTTTACTGTACAACCCTTCTGCATGACTGGCCTTTTAAATCAACTTTCTGGAGAGCAGCTTGATATTGCAGGCTATTTGAAATTTTGCCTGGGATTGAATTAAAATGGCCATTTCTTGGAATTTTAAAAAATAGAATACAGGAGACAGAATCATCATGACTTTTTTGAAAAATAACTTTTGGCATAAAGACCACTTGTTTGCGAGCAGAGGCAGATCTGGTCTCTGGTCAGCTTCTCTTCCCTCGGGTGCCTCTGTGGGGCCACATTCACGGTCTTTCTCATGGGTGGTCAGATGTTACAATGGGCATCCCACATCCCTGTCTTGTTTTGGGCCTGGACACACTGATGTTTTTGTTACAATAGGGTTGGTCACCTCGAACTGAACCCTGTGAAAGGTCTGAGGAAATGTGGTTGGAGATGAAAACCACGTGACAGACAGCTGTAAGTTCAAATCCGGTTCAGTGTCAGAGTTGAACGGAACGACAGGATTATGGTCCCTGGGAAGAGCTCACGGTGGGGGGGTGGGGTGGGGGGAGGTCTTTTCTCAGGGCCAAGGGGCACATGGATTTCTCCACTGTGGATCATTACACTATACACAATATGCAGCACTTGATTCCCAAGGCCTTGATGGTGGGTGGAGGTTGATTTTTACTTGCTCTCCTGTTGGTTTGGTTGTTTGGTTGGCAGGCTTTAAATGCCCTTTTTTATGGTGATGAAAAAGGGCTTTGGTAAAAAATAAGTTTCATGAAGGGAGCCATTGTGTACACATGTACCTTTGTTATGTCCAAGTCGCAAGAAGACCATCAAGAACACCACCGAGAGCCAGACGTTCACTTTTCTTCTTGAGAACGGCCATTCCAACTCATATTTCTTAAAGGGGTTGTCGAAGCAGACACCCTTGCACAGAAATCATGGAGGAACAGGGAGTCATCACAGATCTTCCACCCTCGAAGGGGGACCCCTAGAACCCTACCTTGATACGAGTAGTGTGCAAGTCAGTTTGGTTTTTGGCCAGAACTGACCAGGAGGGTCTCCTAACCGAGGCTCAACCTGCCCAACTTGATTTTGGGTCTGCTCCTTCTGTTCCTTCACAGGAGCCAGCTGATCAACTTGGGAGATCTCCAGTTTGTAAGTCTTTTAAATATCAGGCCTGTGTGTATTGTTTTTTCTGTTTTATTGAAATTGTTTTACCTCTTGTTACTTTGTGGACTGAACAACTGACGAGACTGATAGCCATGGGCAACGTCCCTTCCACTGCCCTGGACTTGACTTTAGCCCACTGGAAGGAAGTTACTCACAATAATAGTGTAGAGATCAAGAAAGGAAAGTGGGTGACTCTCTACTCTTCTGAGTGGCCCATTTTCGATCTGGGGTGGCCACCAGAAAGGACGTTGACTTGAGTACAATTCTCATAGTAGAGGACTATGGTTTTAATTCCTTACATAGCATGTTATGGATTCTTTGTTGTTATTTTTTGTGGGGCATGAATGCAGGTGCTGTCCCTGACTTCACTCACTTTCTTCCTCTCTCTGTCTCTCTTATCCTCTCTTTCTTTTCTCTTTCCTTCCTTCCTTCCTTCCTTCCTTCCTTCCTTCCTTCCTTCCTTCCTTCCTTCCTTCCTTCTTTGCCAGTCCTGGACTCAGGTCCCAAGTAGTGTCCCTGGCTTTATTTTTTGTTCAAGGCTAGCACACTAGCACTTAATCCACTGCTCCACTTCTTTCTTTTTCTATATAGGTGGTGCTGAGGAATTGAACCAAGGGCTTCATGTATATAAGGCAAACACTCTACCAGTAGGCTACATTCCCAGCTCTTCTCCTTTCTTTTCAAGGCTAGTCCTCTGTCACTTTGAGCCACAGTGCCACTTCCAGGTTTTTGTTTTTGTAGTTAATTGGAGATGAGACTCTTTAACAGACATTCTTGTCCTCAGTGGCATTAAACCACGATCCTCAAAGCTCAGTCTCCTGAGTAGCTAAGATGACAGACAGGCATGAGCCACCAGCACCCTGCACATTGGGACACTTCTAAAATGTAGATCTTATGCTTAAATACCTCTTCTCCACTGCTTTATGGAAGGAGCCCAACTTGACTCCATTATCTTTTTAATTTTCTCAATGCTTATAGCATTCTACAGACTTGTTCTCTTCCTGCTTTTCTGTCTCTGTCCCTTCTTCCTGGAATCTTCCCCATTCGTGTATGCATGTCAAATAGCTACCCATCCTTAATGACCTACTCAGATGTCAAGTTGAAATGATAAGTCTTCTCTCAAATCTTCTAGGTAGATCAGAAGCTGTGCTAGTACTGTTTATATTGCTCTTCCTAATAATGCCACATAATTCACATCCGGTTTTTTTCTGAGCTGGGCTGTCTCCATAGTGTCTTCCTCTATAGCACATTTGTATCAGAGTTCTATGGAGAGTTGGGAAACAGATCTCAATGAACTCGTGTTCCAATAGGAGGGGATTTGGTTCATCCTAGCTGATATATCTATTGTCTGTAGCTATTAGATAATGGGGTTGGGTTCAAGGAATTCCAAATGTCATTCTTGCCTTCAAATTTGGCCTTGTAAAACAATTTATTTTAATAATAGGACATGGAAAGTTCACATGTTGTTCTATTTTGTTAAATAGAGATACTGTGATTCTTTTCTTTAAACTTTAAGTCTTTGTACAAAGGAGTTGTATTCACCATATCAGTTGAGTACAATTCATCCCCTTCCTTCATTCTCCCCATCTCTCCTAACCCATGGCTTGCCTCAGTTTTCTTAACCTTAAAAGATATGTACAAAGTACACCACGTGTGGGTAGAGAATGTTACAGGTTGAACAATACTGAAACATATTGCATCTGAGAATGAAGATGGCAAAACAAAACTCCGTGAAAGCTATTGAATAATAGGGGTTGAGAGGGCAGAGAATGTGAGAGTAAAGGAAGGGTTAATTTAACATACTTTATCATCAATTGTAAAATCTCTTTTAAAAGGTGCTAAATTGAAGAGTTCTTTTTCTGCAAGTAGTGTTTGCAGTAAAAACGTTGTTAGAATTTTGAGATGATTTTTCCCCTTTTTTGTATTAAATTTAGTACAAATATTGTAAAAGTTAAATAATTTTTCCCCAGACTCTCAATGTTCCATTTTATAATATGAAATAGAAAGGAAATCAGCATGCAGAATAACTATGGTGCCCAGTGTTGAAAACATTACATATATAAAAAAATTACTCCCTGGAAAGACACTAGTCAAATTTCCCTTCTACAAATTTGAGGATATATCATGTAACAGTAATATTTAATATAATTAATTGCGGAGTTTTAGTAAATGTTGGCCTCCAGTGAGAAAATCCAAGATGGTAGGTGTGATTTTCACATTACGGTGAGTACAGTGTTGAAGTTGACATATTTGGTCTCCTGGGTATCCTTTATCACTAACTGCAAGAACTCCACTCACCTAATTTTCTTTAGCAAGGGAAAAACTATTCTCTTGAATAGACACTTAGGTCAGAGAAAATAAGGTCAAAAGAAGTAGTTTCAGTTAGGTTAAGTCGAATTTGGTACACTCAGCATTTTCTCTTCCAATTTTTTTCTAGCAGCCAGTATTATTTTCATTGACCTTCATTAAATTTTTACATGTCAGCACTGCTTATCCATGTTCTTAAAGATTTTTGCATTTAAATAGTTTGGAGTAGACAACGGTAACATAAATAGAGCCATAATCATAAAGTGTGTAAAAAAGTATGCTGGTTATTTTTCCCCCCACTGAGGTATCATTGGTGTCCCCCATACAAAGGACTCATTTGGAGGATCAGAATTGTTGGAAAGTCTGGCTCCACTGTTAATGAGTAGTTTAAGCTTGGAAGGTCTTTATGTGCTTCCAGCCTCAGTTACCTTCTCCATTAAAAATAGAAAGAGAAGCACCTCCTGATGATTAGCAGTACTGCATGGAAGCTCTCTAGAACTAAAACAGCATCTAAGGAATGTAGTCTAAAAATCACTGCCATAGAATGATGCTAGTTAAGAGGTATGTTATTATGGTCCTCAGAGTCAAAGTTTTAATGAAAGAAATGTATGCTACAGGTTTTCCAGTGCCCAGCCCATGATAGTCTTAATAAATATTGAAGAACTGAGTGAGTTAGTAAAATTGTGTGCAAAGAATGCTTAGTTGAGCATCTCATTGGTGCCATATGGTATAAATATGAGTAGGATAACTGCAAAGAAGCTTCAGAGTGGAGAAGTATCCAAATGTCCTCAAATCCCCGAGTTGCCAGGAAAGAGATCTTGGCTCCATTCTCCAGAAAGTTCCAGCAGAGGGACTTGCCTCCCAAGGGTTTGGCTGAGTATAGACATGGGTCCATGGCAAAGTGGTCATTTCCAGGAAGGTCCCACCCTGGTGCAAAATGGTCTCCTTGTAAGGGCAGAAGTCGTGTGGGGCCTCATTCATTGTTGAGGCTTAGTAAAACCTGGGCTGGACTTGCCTGAGCAAGGAAAGCACGCCGTGTTTAGCATTTACTCTACTTTGCTCATTCATACTAGGGTATCATGATGAACACCTAGTCTTTTTCTGTTTCATTAATTATTGAATTAGGTTTGCGTGTATCTTTACATGTTTCATTTTAGAGTATGTTGTGCCTGTTGGGTGCTTAATTCAGGGCCTGGGAGTGGTCTGATTTTTTCTGTTTTAAATCAAGGCTAGTGCTCTACCACATGAGCCACAGCTCTACTTCCAGGCTTTTTTCTTTTTGGCTGGTTACTTGGTGATAACAGGCTCACAGTCTTTAAGGCTAGTGCTGGCTTTAAACAGCAACCCTCAGTTCTCAACCTCCTGAGTAGCTGGTGTAAGCATGAGCCAATGGTGCCTAGCATATTTTGTTAGTTTTTGAGAAATAGATTATATAGGTTAATCGAAAAGCATATAAAAATTATTTTTCCTAATTCTTGAACGAAACTGCTTAACAAGAAGAAATTCCAGAACTGGTATCTTGTGTGTTATGGAGAGGTGGTCTATGTCTTTGCATGCCAGTGGCTTGTTCTGTTTGCTTTGCCTTCTTGAATACTAGACATAGCTTTCCAACTTCAACAGCCATATTTTACAGCATTATCCACCCCCCCCCACACGAATCACAAGAATTTGCGCATACATTCTTTCTCTAACAGTCTTATTTTCTATAATGAAGTATTTTCTCTGCAGAGAAATCAAAGGAAAAAGGAAAATGCTCAAATTATTGCAGACATTCTTTAGTCACCCAAATCTCCTGTTGTTTATGCTATTTCCTGTGGTGAAAAAAAATCATGCATTGTTGCGTGTTCTCTTTGTAATATGTTACAGATAGCCACACTTTTTTCTGAAAATAAATGCCCCAAAGTGAATTTTTAATCAATGTGCTGATGTAATTGAAGTCCAGATTTTATGGTAAATTAAATTCACCATTTGAAAGGTTTACATTTTTCTCAGAAATAATTTCTTGTACCATGTACAGTTTTTCCATTACTAATGAACTTATCTTGACGAATGTGTGTCAAAAATAAGGAAAGACCCAATGGGTTAGATCCAAACCGCAGATGAAAAGTGAAAACAGGACTCCAGCTCTCTCAGGCTGGCTCATCCCATGCTATCCATAAGGCAGATAAAGGAAGCTATGCTGACTCAAGTAAAAGAGCGAGGAATTGAAACATTTTCTTATGCTGAAACTTACAATGGGATTTTATTTAGTTTGGTGAAGAACACCGTGAACAATTTTTTTGTGAGCTTTTCTCTAGTTTCCTTCCTTTTGTGGTGGTTTTCAGATTCCTAGATCTTTACAAATCCACTTGAATAAAGAACATTTACTGCTCTGAATTGAAAAAGGTTTTTTGTCTGTTTGTTAGCTCTGACTTACCTTTAAAGTCGCTAGGGGATTTAATTTGACTTGTATTTTAGACTTTATTTTTAATGAGTAGAAATTGTACTGGAAGGCAGGGTCTGGCTGTGTTGCCTTGTCTGGTATTAAGGTAAAGTGCTCAATCAATCCTTCTGTCTCAGAGTCTGGAGTCACTGGGTCTGAAATATGAGCCCTGGTGCCCCAATACCCAGCTTCATTGCATTTCCTTGTTTTCCCAGGTATAGGGATGACAATTTGATTGTGTTTGTCACTGAGTGACAAATGAATTTGGAGTGTGTTTTGTCTTCCCCCTCTTCTCTCTCCTTGTCCTCCGCTCTCCCTTGTCTTCCCATTCCCTCCTCCCTTCCCTTCCTTTCCTAGTCCTCTCCCCTGCTTCTTTTGTCCCTTCCCCCTTCTCTCCCTCTCTCCTTTCCCACTCCCCTCTTCTGTTCCCTTCTCTCCCCCTCTCCAGCTTTATTCTTTTTCTTTTCTTGCAGCACTGGGAATCAAACCCAGGGTCTTGGGCATGCTAGGCCTACCCAAATGGAGTTTTTTTCTGATATTATATTTGGAAAAAATGACTGTGGTTTTCAAATATTGTTAATCCCCTAAATTTCTCATCCCTCAAACACAATAATCACAAAGCCTATGGGTTTTTACAGCCAATTAAACAAGTTGTAATGAAGTATTTGAGTTTGATCCTCTCCATCATGAGATTTAGGATGACCTCAGATGTGGGCCATGCAGTTAATCTGACAAAGGCACGGGCCATACCAACCTGGAGTGGAATTCCAAAAGGTAGATGTCTGGCTTGACATTATAACTAGATTATAACTGTAATTGCGGCTTGGTTTTCATCGGATGATGACATGCAATTCAGCTATACAGAAAAAAATGTGTATCCACAATTTTTGGTCATTTTCTGTGGCTGAGAATAGCCTTTTTTTTTTCTCCGAAACAATGAATACTTTTTTAGATGGTATTTAAGGTGATCATATTAATTGGTATGAGGGCATCTATGTACTTATGAAATCTAGTCCTAGATCATTAGGACAACATCCTCTGTTCACCATATCTTAGCAACTTTAGTGGCAAGAACATCAAAGTCTCTGGGATATTTTTAGGATGTTGGAGGTTACACAGTAGAAGCCATAAGTTTAATATGGGCATTGTCTCTTCAGAAGAGCCTGTCTATCACATGTGAAGATTTCTAAACCTCCCATGCCTTTGCCACATCATGGCGATGAATCCTAATGTTGGTACTCTCAAGTTATTTCTAAGTTTTCAACATAGTTCTGCTGACAGTAAGAAACACAAATACTTCCTGTTCTTTAATGTATACACCACAGCAAAGAAATGCAGGCAAAGGTAGGTCCCGGGACTCAAAGCCTATAATCCTAGCTTTTCAGGTGCCTGAGATCTGATGATTGCAGTTTGAAGCCAGTTTGGGCAGGAAAGTCAATGAGATTCTTATCTCTAATAAACTACTCAGAAAAATCTGGAAATGGCACTGTGGCTCATGTGGTAGAATGCCAGCCTTGAGCAAAAGTTGCTTGGGACAGTGCCCAGAGTTAAAGTCCCAGGACCAACAAAACCAAAAATCCCATGCAAGAGTAAGCATTTATTGCTTCAGGAAGAATTTATTGTAATAAACACGTATGAGGAAAATATCATTGTTGAAAAAGACTAAAGAGAAATCAGTGTCAATGTGTTTGAAGAAAATGGGGTCATTTGATGTTTAAATCTGACTTTGCCTTTGTTCAATGTTTTTATTGCATACAAGATTGCTAGTCTGATCCATTTGGAATTGATTTTGGTATAGGGTGATATATAAGGATCTAGTATTCGTTTGTTGCATGTGTTGAACCAGTTTTGCCAGCACCATTTGTTAAAGAGTTTATCTTTCTTCCAGACTATTTTTTTAGCTCCTTCATCAAAGATAAGGTAGGCATAGATCTGTGGGTTCATTTCTGGATCTTCAATTCAGTTCCATTGGTCTTCATGCCTGTTCCGGTGTCAACACCAAGCTGTTTTTATTACTATAGCTTTATAAGAGAGCTTGAAGCTGGGTATTGTAATTCCTCCAGCACTGTTCTTTCTGCTTAGGATTGTTTTTGCTATTCTGGGTATTTTATTGTTCCATATGAATTTCTGGATTGCTTCCTCTCTTTCATTAAAAAATGGTGTTGGAGTATTAATGGGTATTGCATTGAATTTGTAAATAGCCTTTAGCAATATTGCCATTTTGACTATATTATTTCTCCCAATCAAGGAGCATGGGAGTTTTTTCCATTTCCTTAGTTCTGCCTTAATTTTGTTTTTCATGCTTTTAAATTCTCATCATAGAGGTCTTTCACTTCTTTGATTAAGGTTACTTCTAGATATTTTAAGTTTTTTGAGGATATTGCAAAGGGAGTTGCTTTCCTGATTTCAGTGTCGGTCTTCGGGTCATTAGCATATAAAAGGCTGTTGATTTTTGAGTGTTTATTTTATATCCTGCAAGTTTGCCAAAGTTTTGGATCAGCTCTAGTAGCTAGGGAGTAGAGTCTGTGGGGTTCTTTAGGTATAGGATCATGTAATCTTCAAAAAGAAAAAGTTTCAGTTCATCTTTTCCTTTGGATCCCGTTTATGTTCTCTTCTTGCCTAATTGCTCCTGCTAGGAATTCTAGTATTCTGTTGAAGAGGAGGGGGAGAGAGCAGACATACCTGTCTTGCTCCTGATTTCAAAGTGAATGGCTTTAGCTTTTCTCCGTTTAGAATTATGCTTGCAGTTGGTTTGTCCTAAACTTCCTTTATTTTATTCAGGAATGTTCCCAGGAATCCCAGTTTTTCCAGGGCTATTATCATAAATGGGTGCTGGATTTTATCGAACGCCTTTTCCGCATCCAGAGATATAACCATGTGGTTCTTTACCTTGCTCCGGTTGATGTGGTGGATTACAATAATTGACTTGCGTATATTAAACCAACTTTGCATCCCTGGGATGAATCCAGTTTGGTCATGGTGCATGATTTTTTGATGACTGTTGAATTCGATTGGCCAGAATTTTGTTGAGAATTTTTGTGTCTATGTTCATCAGGGAAATCGGTCTATAGTTCTCTTTCCGTGATGAGTCCCTGCCTGGTTTCGGGATGAGGGTTATGCTGGCTTCATAGAATATGTTTGGTAATGAACTTTCTCTTTCAATTTCATGGAAGAGTTTGAGAAATATTGGTGTGAGTTCTGTTTTGAAGACCTTGTAGAATTCTGCTGTGAATCCATCTGGACCTAGACTTTTTTCGGATGGGAGACCACTTATTGGTGTTTCTATTTCAATGCTGGATGAGTCTGTTTAGAAGGTTTAAATATTCATGATTGAGTTTGGGGATATCAATTTTTTCTAGAAAACCATCCATTTCTTCCAGGTTCTTGAATTTGTTGGCGTAAAGGTTTGCAAAATAGTCCCTTATTGTGTTTTGAATTTTGCATGTTTCTGTGGTGGTTACCTGTTTCATCTCTGATCTTGTTTATTTGGGTGTGCTGCCTTCGTTTTTTGGTCAGGTTTGCTAGGGGTTTGTCTATCATGTTAATTTTTTTCAACGAACCAACTCTTTGTTTTGTTGATTGTTTCAATTTTTTTGTCTCTAGTTTATTTAACTCTGATTTGGTTTTAATTATTTCCTTCCATCTATTGACTTTGTGTTTGGCTTGTTGTTCTGTTTTGAGAAGATTAAGGTGCATCCTTAAGTGGTTGAGTTGCTCTTTATCCTCATTGTTGGTGTATGCACTCAGAGATATGAATTTTCGTCTGAGTACAGCCTTTTCTGTGTACCAAAGGAGCTGCTACTTTGTGTACTCATCTTTGTTGAATTCCGTAAACATATGAATTTCTGTTCTAATTTCTTTAATGACCCACAGATGGTTCAGCAGTATGTTGCTTAGTCTTCATGGTTTGTAGGATTTTGTGTGGTGGCTATTTGAGTTCAACTCTAGGTTTATTCCTTTGTGGTCTGAGAGAATGCAGGGAATGATTTTGATATTTCGCAATTTGTACAGATTTTGTTCGTGCCCTAAGATGTGATCCATTTTGGAAAATGTTCCATGTGCTGCCAAAAAGAATGTCTATTCTGGTATTGCTTGATGAATTATTCTGTAGATGTTGGTTATGTCTATTTGGTCTATGCACTTGTTAATTTTGTGGTTTCTTTGTTCCATTTTTGGCATGTTGATCTGTCCAGAGGTGACAGTGGAGTGTTAAAGTCTCCAATTATCAATGTATTTGGGTCTATGAGTGTTTTTAGAGTTAGTAGTGTATGTTTGTTGAAGTTGGGTGCTCCTGTATTTGATGTGTGGATATTTAGGATGGTTAAATACTCCTGTAGGAGTGAACCCTTTATTAGTATGTAGTAATCTTCTTTGTCTCTTCTTACCATTTTTAATTTGTAGTCAATTTTATCTGATCCTAGAATTGCAACTCTAGCCTTCTTTTGGTGGGCATTTATTGGTAGATTTTATTCCATCCTTTCACTTTTAGATGTTTGCTTTTGCTGGATAGATGTGTTTCTTGGAGGCAACAGAAAGATGGATTTTGATTTTTGATCCAACTAATGAGCCTGCGGCTATGAATGAGAGTTTAGCTGTGTACAGCATTCTTGGTTGATAGGTTTTCTTATTTAGGGTTTGGTATACCTCATGCAGGCGCTCCTTGCTTTCAAGGTTTCTAATGAGAAGTCTGGGGTAATTCTGATTGGTTTTCCTTTATATGTGATTATTTTCTTCTCCATAACAGCTTTAAAGATTCTTTCCTTGGACTCTATTATCCTGTTTTGTTGACAATGTGTCGGTGGGGTGTCCTCCTCTGGTCTGGTCGGTTTGGGGTTGTAAATGTTTCTTGTATCTGTATTAGCCTATCCTCCGGGATATTTGGGAAGTTCTCGGCTATATTCTGTTAAATAGTTTGCCCATTCCCCTAATTTTTTCTCCAGGTTTTCCTCAATACCTATTAGCCTTAAATTGGGCTTCCTGATTGGGTCTTGGGGCTCCTGGAGTAATCTGTTTTGTTGATTGGATTGTTTTCGTATTGTTTTTTTTGACATTTCTTCATAGAGTCTAGGGTATCTACAGCTCCTGAGATTCGATCCTCTGCTTCTTCTAGTTGGGAATGTAGACTAGCTACTTGATCTCATATCTCTTTTCCTTCTGACTGGTCTTTCCTGGTGAGTTCCATGTCGTTTCTATAAGTATTTCTTACGTCCTGCATGGAATTCTTTTCTTCATTATGTTGAGGCCATGAAATCGTCTATTTCTTTGTGGATTGATTGATGTCTATGGATGGATGGATTCTATGTCTTTCATTGACTGCTCTGCTTCCTGCTTGTTTTGAGTGGGAAATTGGACTCCATTGTTTGCCATCTTGTGTTTCTTCAACCCATTTGGAATGGGAATGCCAATCTACAAGCACCTTTGAGCACCATTTAAGACACAAAGGAGACCTTACCAAGAAATGTCGTGTAAATCTTAGAAGTTCACAATTATATACAGATACCTTGTATAACTGTATATAGAATTAGATTTGGTGTTCCCAAAGAATACATTTTCAACATAACCAATCCTGAGCCCTGTATTCAGTAGTTAATTATTTACTGTTACAATCCTATGAACAATTTTTGTTCTTATACAGTTTTTGAACTGGCTGGATTTCTCTATGAACCACTTTGATTCACTTGGGTTGAACAGGGATACCCTCTATCCAATAACCAGGGGTCAATGGAGTCTGGTGGTCCTGGAGGTAAATCTGGAGGGTAGGTTAGAGGTAGTGAAGAGAATCGAGTAAAATGTAATTGGGGAGGGATGATTTTGGTTTAGTTTCAGTGGCGTGGAAATGTGAAAAGTAGAATCGGTAGAAAGAACAAGGTTAAAATAATAGATAATGGAGAGTTAGCAGAAAAGTGTGAAGGTGTTAGTCATAAGAAACGAATTAAAAAGAAAGAGTATGTGAATTGAGAATAAATAAAAAATACTGGAAGACAAATGCACAAAACACAGAAAAATTAACAATCCCCCCCAGAAAAAGAAAATTAAAAAATGATAAAACAAACAAAAGTGGAAAACAAAATATCAACGACATCTCAGAGATGAAAAATAGAAAAAAAAAAGCTTAAAAAAATGTTTAAACCAATGGAGTCTTCCTTGTTTGGGTGGGCTTTCTCCAGTCTCGGGTTTCCTTGCAAGCATTTTGATGCTTGTCTGTTTTAACCTGCTTTCAGTTTTCAGGGGGTGGATCAGCTCTGACCCTCCTCCCCTGTCAGTGAAATCCTGAGGCTCTCTGGTTCGCACAGCTTGCACATAGGACTTGGGTGTCCTCTGTAAATGGGGGACGTGAACAGTCTTGGGAGCCCTGGCTCCTCCCATCTGCTGTGAGACTGGTGCTTTTATCGCCTGGCTTTGAAGAGCCTGTGTACTCAGCAGGGCAGGTTGGCTCTGGACTGGTTTACCTGTCTGAGAGTCGCTTGCCTTTGGTATGTCATCGTGATATTCTTTTTTTTTTTTTTTTTTGGCCAGTGCTGGGCCTTGGACTCAGGGCCTGAGCACTGTCCCTGGCTTCTTCCCACTCAAGGCTAGCACTCTGCCACTTGAGCCACAGCACCGCTTCTGGCCGTTTACTGTATATGTGGTGCTGGGCAATCGAACCTAGGGCCTCGTGTATCGGAGGCAGGCACTCTTGCCACTAGGCTATCTCCCCAGCCAGTCGCTTGCCTTTGGGTGGTTCCTCCCTCATGGGCATGACAGCCACCTGAACAGATCTGGCTATAGAATTCAGCTCCATTTTGGGCTGGGAATTAGGCTTCCTCTGTGATGGGACCATTTCTGGCTCGAGAACTGTTTGTTGTCCCATCTGGTTGTTCCTTGCTGCTAGTACCTGCTCTCCACTTTGCGTTTTAATTTAGAAATTCAGGCGGGCAAGGCAGGCACCTCTGGCTGAGTTCACCTGAGTGTGTGAACTGTGGCCCGGATGAGCTTCCTACCTGGGCAGGGGTTGTGCTGCTGGGTGGAGCTGGCTCTCATTGGTCGGTCCCTCTTGCCCTTTTCAAAGCTGGCCCCTTTGTCCTGGCTTTCCCCAGGCCGGGTTTAATTCCAGTCTGGTCGGACCCTATGCCAGTGTCAGAGATAGCGCTGTGCTCTGGCAGTGGGGGAAGGCTACCTCCCAAAAGTTTCTCTGTGGGCACGAGTGAGAATATCTTTTGTGGGGTACTCATGCTTTGTCTGCATTTTGGGCCTGTCCATGCTCAGCCTGCGATCCACGTCTGTCTGCCACCATCTGGAGGATTTCTTCTTGGTCACCTATGTGTGCTTTAGGTGCACGAACTGTGGGACACTGTGCCAGCACCAGCACTGGCTTGGCAGAGGGATGGGGCCCAGAACTCAAATCTGTGTTTTCAGGCTAGCAAAGTTGATTTTTCCTTCCTGGACAGAATCCCTGTACTGTTATAACTTACTTGGGCTGTCTTTCTAGGAGTAAAAGTTTCTGGAGTGGTTAAACTGGGGTGTTGGAGAGAGCTGAGCTAGGACTCTGCTGTTCCTCCACTCAGGGAAAATATTTTTAAATTGCTGTGTGCTGGTGATTAATGCCTAGCTATTTAGAAGACTCAACGTACGGATTGCAGTTGGAAGCTAGCCTGGGGAGGAAATTGACTGAGATTCTGGTCTCCATATGACCACCAAAAGAAAACAAAAACCCGAAACAAAAAAAAATAACAGCAGAAAGTGCAGCTGTGGTAGAGTGCTAGCCTTCAGCTCTAAAAATCAGGATCAGTGCCCTGATCAGAACTGGGACCAGTAACCCAGAGACCTAGTGAAATATTCATTGTGACTAAGCCTGCCTTATTATTTAGAGGTAGAAATGGGCTGTTAAGGTCTTGGGAAGAACTAACTGGGTATCAAACTAATTAAAGTATCCAAAAATAACTAAAAGTGTATTAAAATGTAGTCTATAATCAGTTGTGCCCGATATTAATGGATTTAACCCTATATTATGATGGGTATTTGAGTTCATAATTTCCAGTTGGTTTACTCTTTGCAGCTTCTAAAGTAGCAACAGCCCCCTTTTTTGTTTGAGAAATTAGTATTTGATTTTCTTTTTCGTATGTAATTTGGTAAATTCTCTGCTGAGAATTATGATACCTTGTAGAAAGCTGTTGACACACCAATTAGGTGGTTTTCCTGAAGCTAAATGACACCTCTCAGTTGTTAGGTCAACTGTAAGATTTTGATCCCCTCTGCAGGAGAGCTTTTTCTGGCCATTATTTTTAAGGACCCTCACCAGCGCTCATAAAGATGGGTTCAGGTACTGCAGCCATGTTTACTAGTAAATACTTTGGGTGTTGTCTAAGCTCTCCTAGGGCTGCAAAAATTTGTTGGGTCTATAAGAAACAGTGGTGTCAAGATCTGGCTAATTCCTCCCTTTAGGTGGCTGTCCATGTGTCCTGTTGGATGTGTAACAACATCCTGTGCTTTGACCTAGGAGCCGGTTGTATCCGCAATTCTACAAACAAACATGTTTCCAGATGCTTTCAAATAATGTCCCAAATGAGAACTGTTGTTTGAAGCATACCCTGTGAGTAAAGATGATGGGTATCAGTGTGGGTTTCTTTAGGAGTAAGGAAGCAGAGGGTGATTAGGACAATCAGGATCTGGGTCTCCCTTTAGTTGGAGGCATTCACTGTGGTATTGTGGTGGTGGATGCAACAGTAGAAGACAAATTCTCTTCCCTCCACCTTGTGATTGCTTCTACTGCCATATGACAGGGTTGGGCTCAAGATCCACCTGTTAGTGTTCCTACACAGTACGTGTGCATGGTCATGAACACACTGGAGTCACAAGGCTGCACAATCCCCAGGTCTTTCTGCAGACAAATTCACTGTTGCATAGTGGGCTGGGTGAACTTTGTCAGTGCACACTGAGGTATATCTTGTGTACTCATGGAGGCACAGTATCTTGCTTTGGATGTGAACCCTGGGTTGATGAGCAGGAAGGTCCCGCTGGACAGTTGACAGAGGCTGCTTTGTCGGGTTTACTATTTGCAGAGATCACCTGGGTTCCTGCTTCTATTCCACACAACCTCAAGCTATCTGTTGGTTATTTCAAAATAAATATGACTCTGAGTGTGTGTGTGTGTGTGTGCGTGTGTGTGTATGTGTGTATGAGAGAGAGAGAGTATCCATATACATATGTGCACTCTTATTGAGCTCAGGGCATCGTTCTTTAATTTATGTTTATTTTCAAGTTGGTGTACAGAGGGGTTACATTTTTATACCTAAAGTAATGAGTATATTTCTTATCAAACTTGCTACCTCATCCCTCATTTTTCTCCCAGATTTTTCCCTCCCTCCATTTTTACAGTTAGTTTCCTACATATCTTGTAGTTATTACTTTCGCATTCATTCTCATTTTACCATTTGCCTCGATATTTTGATGTTCCCCATCCCTTCCCTAATTCACACACACACACACACACACACACACACACACAGATATATATATGTATATATATATGTATATATATACATATATATATCCATATATATATATCCATATATATATATATATATCTCCAGGGTATCAAAATCAAAAACAGTGACAACAGGGCCAAAGCATAGGGAAGATAAGCAAAAGGAAAAAGGAGTGATTTCATATAGCACGTTAAAAATAAAAACAATGATAACCCATTTGTTTCCATATCATAGAGTTTGTTTCACTTCACATCATTTTATGTGATCATAGGTACATAACTACTGAGATATGGTGTTTAATAATGTCTTTCAAGGCCCACTGGCACTCTGCTAACATGGACACATAGCCTGCCTTTCAGTACCGCCACGCCTATTGTGCCACCTGTGCTGCCCTCGAAAGTTCTCAGTGTTGTGTGTGTAGTCAGAGGCTACCTACAGTTTTTTCACATTGCATCCTTGAATTCCTCCAATGAGATTTTGCTTAAATAGTCATGCCGTGTAGGGTTTATTGAAATATATAGTCTTGAGTCTTTGGACACATTTGTTGGAGAAGTTCATCTTTTTGTTAGGTTAAACATTTGTTTTCAGGTAGTATCCATCATTTGATTCTGGACATCATCACCATCCACTGTCATTACATAGCTTAAATACCTCATTTTTATGAAAGTTCTTCAGATATGTGAAATCGCAGATTGCATTTCACACTATTTACGAATAAATGTTTTTATTTTTAGGATTAATGCCCTTAGATTATTAGGCAGTTTGAATTTGTTTTTCCTTAGAGTGCTTGCTTGCAATACCAGATCTGAATAAAGCTGCAGTTTGTTCAGAGAAGAAAACGTCAGTTCTGTATATCATACTGTCTACTAAGAACCTCCAATCGTAGTCATATTCTTTCTGGAGTTGTACTTCTGTCCACAGACATAGAGCTTCATGCTGATTTAAACTTCTGATTATTTTCATATATGCCACTAAGTCCTGCCTTGTCTACTCATTATTGTACAAGTTTTAAAGGGAAGGAGCACAATGAAGCTTTTTCTATCATTTAATTGGAGAGAAGAATCTCATAGACTCCTCTGCCTGGGCTGGCTTCCAAATGTGATCCTCAGATCTCAACCTCCTGAGTAGCTAGGATTATTGGCATGAGCCACTGGTGCCAGGCAACTTGTCACATTGTTTTTTCCAGCAAATGTCCATCCAATTTGTAGAAAATCCAACTTTGGCTTCGTCAGTGTTGATTGCAATCGTGATCATTTCAGTGATTTTCAACTCTGGGCTTCATCTTCTGCTTTTGTTGCTCTCAATCTGTTTATGAGGGCCTTGAGAAGTGTCTTCTTAGCCACGATGCTTGCACCAAGCATCTTTCCTGAATAGCCATACTTTTAACTATGGTCCTCCAGAGAATGCTCCCTTTTCATGTTAGCAAATGGTACAAGGAAGAAGGTTTTCAAGGTTCAATAATTACATGCGCATGGAATCAAACAGCTGTAAGCACGTTTACTTACTGGAAAATTTGTGAATGGTGAGTCACAATTCACAACAGCAGTGTACCATTTAGCAAACTCAAGAGGTTTAGAAAATTAAAATGTATTCTTCTGGAGCAGAATATATGTATATATAAGTTCATCAGAATAGTATTTTTCCTCTTAAATAATATGGTTAAGAGCAAGTAGTTCTAAGGACTGATGTTTTTAATCAAGGAAACAAGGAGGAGACATAATTTACAAGTTTGCAGAAAGTTAGTTGACATTGTCCAGGGTTCGTAAAGTGAATCTAACTTGAAGCATGCTTGCTTAGCATGTATGAAGCCCTGGGTTCAATTTCCCAGCACCACAGAAACAGAGAAGGACAGAAGTGGTGCTATGGCTCAAGCGGCAGATTGACAGCTTGAGCAAACATAAGCCAGGGACAGTGCTCAGGCCCTGAGTCCCAAGCCCCAGGACTGACAAAACAAAAACAAACCCAACAAAAAAGAACCTTCAAAATGGGAAACAGAGGCTGGACAAATCAGCCCCTGCCTCATGAGACTTCCAGGCTTCATTCAAGGACTGCCATCTAACACCAAGGGACCCTGCTGCTCGCCTTCTCCAGGAGGGGCCTCATTTCTGCCTCTAACCCCTAATGTCGACGCCCTTTACCAGCAGCAAGCAGCCAAAGAGTCATTGTCCTTTTCCATAGCTATTAAAAGGGTGGAATGTCAGTTCCCTCCTGGAGGGCTCCAAGCAGATGCCCCTCACCTCATTATGTCTCCACACAGTTACTGGGTAACCAGCAGGCCTAGATGCAGGTACCTTCCCCTTCCCTAATCCTAATCCACCTGACCCAGTCCTCTGCCCTAGATTAGGCAGGGCTGGCTGAGGGTCAACTGATCTCTCCCTTTTCTCCCTTCTCTCCGGCCATGGATCATCACCACCACAGGCCAGCACTTCGGTAGTAAACTTTCCTCTCCTGCTTTAAAATAAATGTGTCTGTGTGTCTGTGTGTATGTGTGTGTGTGTCTGTGTGTCCTGGGGCTTAAAATAAGGGCCTGGGTGCATGTCCTCTGCCGCTTTGTTCTACCACTAGTGTTGTACCCTGTAAGGTAGAGCTCTAGTTCATATTTTCTGGTGGTTCATTGCAGATAGGAGTCTCACATATTTTTCTTCCGATGGCTGCATTCGAAGAACAACCCTCATATCTCAGCCTCCTGAGTAGCTAGGATTACAGTGGTAAGCCCCCAGCAGCAGGCTTGGAATGGCATTGTCATGATGGTGGGGATTGACTTATTGGCTTTCTGTGGTGGCACTTGAAACCGGCAGGAATTTTATGTAAATAAAATTGCAACATTTGGATCAGGTTCTTTGTTTCTTTGGTTTTAAAGCATGAATCAGTGTATACCGAGGGAGAAGGAAAACAGTCAGCATATTTTGAAGAACAAGATGATCAGAGCTCCCACTACATGGAAGGGGTTGCCAGAGGGCACCACCTGGAGTGTGTTGTGGAAGCAATGACTGGGTCTCTCTAGCAGAGAGCCCTGCCAGGCCAGCCGGCAGGAAAACAGGAATCCTGACTGAGGGGCGGCGGGGATAAGGAAAAGGAAAAATAAGGCAAGAGAAAAAAGACAAGAGACAAAGATGGGGTACGGGAGTTCTGTAGCCGTAAGGTTGAACCTCAAGACTACAGCCTCGTTAATTCTTAACATCCAGCTTATATGCAGTTTGGGAACCAGGGAATGGAATAGGGTTACCAAAGTTTAAGAAAATAAGAAAGCTTTTAAGACCGTAAATAACAGGAGGCAATAAAACAAGACAAGGCTGAATGGTAAACATAAGCCAGGCGCCTATGGACACAGTAAAACATCTTGGTAAGTGCTGGCTGTCAATTAAGCCAAATCTTACCGCATTCCTTGTGATAACAGCACAACCAGAGGTCAGGATGAGGTTAGCTGCTAGCTCGGCTCCCGACAATTCCCCTGTCTTTTTATTAAAAGTAGCGAACCCGCCTGTCTTAGGTGGGGTGGGTACCCCAGCCTGCCTTACCCGTCTTAGGGAAACAACTTCAGAGCAGTGCTGAAGCCCCCATGTCTTAGGTTGGTCAAGCTGGTACCGCCTCATACCCGTCTCTGGCTGCGGTTCCTCTCGGGGGAAATTCATTTACTTGGAGCTTGATCTTATGCAGCTGGCTGGCTAAGCTCGTGAAAGAGTTTTGCAACATGCGTACAATGCAAGGAAGGCATAGGAAAGCCATCAACAAAAGTATCCCTGGGCCGAGCAATGTCATTAGCAGTCCCTTAATGTTAGTTAAGGAAGGGACATACTGTTGAAGTTGTTCAAACAGTTCTTTTGCTGTTTCTGCCACTTTAAAGTCCAAAGGCGGAGCCTGTTCTAATCCTGCTATTTGTCTATGGAGTTGAAAGAGATCTAAGGACAGTTATTATGGTGCCAAATACCATTTAGATGTGCTACAACTTGTTCCCAAGGATAGCTTGACCCATTATACTTATGGAGGGTCACACAAATAAAATCAAACCCAGCATGACAGCGCTCCCGTTGTAAAGTTTGTAAGGCACGAATTTGTTCTCCCAGTGACAGCACAGATTCATACAATGCTTCTAATTTTTGTTCTACCTTATCATCAATCCTACCTTGAAAGTGCAGGGCTTGCGTGGTATTATGAGCAAGCTGATTAACATGGTGAGCTGTCTGCACATTTTGTGTTAGAGCCACAGTGGCCGCTGCAGCAGAGGCAGCTAAGGAAATAAAGGCTACAATGCCTGCTATTAGTAGCCCTACAAATCGTCAAGGGCGCATAAGTTCTTTTAAATGTTTTAACACTTGAATACCTGTTTCTTCATACCAAGCTTCAGATAAGTTTACAGGAAGCATAACAAATGGTGGTTGCGAAATAACAATTACAGAATCAGTAAGACCATTATACAAGCAATTTGTAAAAGAACAGTTAGTGCAGGTAACATTGAAATACATGGCTCCTATAGAAATATTAAATGGTCCATACATAATAGCATAAGGGGGTGTTACACAACTCATAATATTTTTTAAAGAAGTAGAAGTGGGCCAGGAGATATTGCTCAGGGAAGCCACTAACATCCAGACATGACATTGAGGGTGTCCATTCATCCACCATAGACCTGGGTTGTACTTGTTGGTGAGATTCGCTCCGGACCAGTCTGTCAGCTGAGAATTAGTTCCTGAAATATTGGTTATAAAAGGGTGATCATGTCTACACTTTACGGGGTGCAGTTCTCCCGTGGATTCTACAATTTGAGAGGAGTTGATGCAGCGAGGTATCATGAAGGATGAGGTAGAATTGGCATGTACAGGGAACCCAGTAGGCAATGAAGTCATTCTTATATACTTGACTATTATCAGGAATCCAAATTCTATGATTTATGGATTGCATTACAGTACAGCCTGGAATATAACTGTTGGAGTCAGTTGTAAAGCATAAAGGGGTTCCAATGCCAGAAGCTGCAAAGTCTCCCATCTTAACGTGTTGGACAAAAGGGTCAGGAGCTGTACCGTACGCTGATCTGTTGACATGGATGAACACCTCAGCTCCCTCCCAGGTCGCGGGGTGCACAATCGGTGGATCTGGCACGTAAGCCCAGTGGGTCAGCGCTTGTGCCATTCTGATGAGTTTCCACAATCCGAACACAACGCTCAGGTAGCCAGCGGGCATCATTTTCATCCTGTGAAAAAACACAGACATGTCCTCGACCCCATGTCAATACCGGATCGGGCCCGTGCCAAGCACTTGTTAGAGGATCTTTCCACTTAACTTGGGCAAAAGCTCTTTGCTCTCTCTTTTCCCAAAACCGCTGTGCTGCAGAGTGGCCATTGTAATCCAAATTTTAAAAATCTAGTACGAATAAAGACTGAGAAAGTATATTAACAGGAGAGAAGGGGTATAGTTCTCCCCCCTTTTAATTTAGAAATTTGGTGTTTTAACAAACCATTGGCCCGTTCGACAATCCCTTGACCATGAGGATTATAGGGAATTCCTGTAGAGTGAACAATTTGGTAAGATTTGCAAAAAGATTGAAAAGTTCGTCCAACATATCCCGGACCATTATCAGTTTTAATTTGTTTAGGAAGTCCCATAGTAGCAAAGCAGCATAAGGCATGGGAGATACAATGTTTGCCGGCTTCCCCGCTAAGAGGAGTAGCCATAATAAAATTAGAGTAAGTGTCTATTGTAACATGGACAAAGCGGAGCCATCCAATAGAGGGGATGTGGGTAACATCCATTTGCCAAACATGGTTGGCCACTAACCCTCGAGGGTTAATGCCATTGGAAGGCACAGGCAGGAAAGTAGCACAGTTGGGACAAGTTTTTACAATTTGACGAGCTGCTTCCCGAGTAATATGAAATTGCTGACGTAAGGCACGACTGTTTTGATGGTGGGCAGCATGTGATTGCTTTGCCAAGTCAATTTGAGAAAGAAAAATTTGGGTAGCCTCATCCGTAATAGCATTGCCCTCACTTAATGGTCCAAGAAGCTTAGTATGAGCACGTATAAATCCAAAAAAGCACGGACAGGTGCGAGAGTGAAGAAGAAGTTGTATCCTGCGAAAAAGAGTTTGGATAGTGGAATTAGCTGTACCAAGAAAAGGGACAGTTTCAATGACCTGAAGGGCTCGAATAACATAATGACTATCTGAATATAAATTAAATGCTTTAGTAGGTATAAGAGTAAGGGCCTCTAAAACTGCTTGAAGTTCAACTTCCTGGGCAGAAGAAAGCCCAGTGTCCCAAGATCTAGTTTAACCATCAATAGTAAGAGCTGCCGTTCCATTAGAGGATCCATCTGTAAACACCAAGGCAGCCATAGAAAGAGGAGATAGAGATACAACCCGAGGAAATATAAAGGCATAAGAAGAGGTGAAGTGAAGCAACTTGTTGGAGGGATAATGATGTGAAATTGTGCCCACAAAATTGGCCCAAGCAATGGCCCAGGAATCACAATGGATATAAAGCCATTCTTGTTGCTGTAAAGTATAGGGGATATAAATAACCTGTGTATCTCGTCCAAGATACTTACAAGATTCCACACGGCACATGTGAACTAAAGTGGCTACCAATTCATAATAAGGAGTTAACACTTTTGAAGGAGTAGCAGGCAGGGAAAGCCACAAAAGAGGTCCCTTCTGCCAGAGGACCGCTGTTGGAGAATGAGGTGTAGTTAGAATATAAGCTTCCCAAGGGGATGAGTAATCAATATCATTTATATGTTGGGAAGAAATGGCAGAATTTACTATGCTTAAGGCTTTAGTTGCTTCAGTTGTCATTTCTCTGGGAGATGTAGGGCCAGGGTCCCCCTTTAATAGATCAAATAAGGGTTTTAATTCAGCTGTGGATAAATTAAGATAAGGGCGAAGCCAATTAATATCTCCCAGAAATTTTTAAAAATCATACAAAGCACGCAAATGAGAAGTCTTAACCTGTAATTTCTGACTAGTAAAATAATAAGGACCCAAAATATGACCAAGAGGGATTTTTATTTTTCTCTGCCTGGGCTGGCTTTGAACTGTCCAAGGAGTCTTAGCCATAAAAGCCATTTTTATTTCCAAATAAAGCAACAGGAGATCAAAAGGAGTAGAGTTTACCTGTAAGTTGCTAAGAATTGACCAACAAGTAGTTGCCAGAGTTTTGCTGTAACACTTAAAGAACAGCAGACTGAATGGGATCCATGTGCTATTAAATCAAATCATATTATTTAACCTTACCTTACTGGCACGTGAAAGAGAAAACAAATGAATAACAATAAAAGTCTCAGCTTCAGTGGATCTCAAGTGGCTGTGTCTTCCATCCCAAATTAGCAGGCCAGCAGGAGAGATGGTTTGCATCTGGATAAGGCTGTAGTAGAATTCCCTGGATAGGCTGTCACATTTCCTGCTTGTTGCCTGTAAATTTCTACACAGACTGGTTAAGGGCATTTTTAAACAGATTTTAGAAGGCTTGGGCCTTTAACCATCTTTCTAGTCACGAAATCCACACAGATTGAAGGCTAACCAAGTTTGCTCTCTGTAGCAGCCAGGGCAGTTTCTGAGTCACAAACAACTCCCATTTTGGGAGCCGACTGTGGAGGCAGCTTTCTGTAGCCACAGACTGCCACGGTCCACTCAGCTAGCACACATGTAAACCTGTATCCTATAAAGCAAAATGTTAATTTTGGGTCAGGGAAATTTAGGTTAATAGTCACATCTGTGCAGTTATTTCAAAATGACTCTGGTCCTTTGATTGTAAAGAGTTTATGAGAGCACAGCGAAAAAAGAAAAAACAAATGGAGAAGCAAAATCTTAGTCTATACCAAAAAATTGTCAGGATTAGATGTACACTTGACTCTTAGCATAGATAGACATAAGGAATAACACACTGGTTGTACATTATTGTACTTATATCACGTGCTGTATATTAAAACCTTTTGGAGTTTTTCTTAGACACATTTGTTTGCACCCAAACATATCAGTTTGGGTTTAAAACCTGTTTTTTATTTTTATTTTAAGTTTTACCAACAGACAGACATAGACATACATATATACATACAGACAATGTGCACACGTTTTGGGGCGCGCTTAGAATTGTTCTTTAATTGGCCATGTAAGTTTTTCTGGAATTCCAGTGGCAAATGATATTATTTTGCCTATATTCTAGAACCACGTGGTTAGATAGTAAACAAAAAAAACCTTTTCAGCAAACCAAAATTTTCAGATCATCCAAAAAGCCACATTTTGAGAAACCAGTTTAGCTCCCAAGGGGAGCTTATGGGAGACAGGACATGAACACAGACAGTGAGCTCACAGTAAGACACCTTCATCTTCCAGCATTTGAATTGTAAGGCACCTTTGAAATGCAAGGCCACAGGACTCCAAGTCCCTGCCCAGCTTCCAGGAATTTGGCATGCTTGTCACCTGGGGGATGGGCAGGCTTCCACCCCAACCAGTCCTATTGTTGACCATGTGCTCAATGCTAGAGAAAGCTTATGATTTAGCCAAACAAGCAGAATTTAACTGAGTCTCCAAAGTTAACATCAATAACAAGAATATAAAACCTTTCTTTGAGTCTTTTAAAGCAGATGTTAAACAAATATCAATACCCATCCTATGTCACAGGCAGGCAGGCAGAGTTTAGAGGGAGGCAGAAAAAGAGACAGAGAGAAATGCATCTGCCTGAGCGCTCATAGAAGTTAGGTAAGTCCTGCAAAATATTCCAAATATATACGACTGGGCTCAAACTTGAGCAGCTTTCCTGAAGCAATTTAGACTGTCCCCCACTTGATGAGTGACCAGTGAAGCTGAACTAGAGATCAGTTGTCTCCAAACACCCACAATCGCTGATTTCCTTGACCTAGCCCAGTGGCTTTATGGAAAATGTAAGCTCCAGGCTAATGGTCACTCACCCTGGTTGGGCTTTCAAATCTGTCGTGGTGGATGGAAATAAAGCACTCAGTCAGGAGAAGTTACCTTGGTGGTGTTAGCATTTCCCTAGCCTCAGGTCCCTCCCCCCTGTGAGTAGCCTGCAGCTAGGAGAGCTGTAAGTCTGCCAGGACTCCCTTTAAAGGAGTTTGTTGTTCTGGATGAAGCTGTGACAATAGAGCTATAACTGATTTTAACATATTTTCAACATAGGTCAATCTATCTTTAGTAGGCTCATTGCATAATTTCTCCTCAGTGTCTGAGCCATCTGTGTCTTCCTTAATGTCTAGCCCAGTGGGTTCAGGACTTGTTAATTTTCTCAGGTCTTCCCGGGCAGCAGCATATGCTCCCGGGCTGGGCAACACTCATCAGGTCCCTGTTCAGTTTCTCCAATCGACTGAACGAATATAATCTGTTCATGTCTAGGATCTAAGCAATCTCGGACCAGATACCAAAGAATAATAGCATCCACTGAGGTTTTCTCAGGGCCAGTTGCATCATAATGTTCCCTTTTTTTTTTTTTTCAATTTTCTAACAAGTTTCTAAGTTATTGGTTCCTTCCTCCAGGAACTGGGGGCATGCTTCCTCAATAAAGTAAAAGAAACGTTCTAAGTTACATTGGCCAACTTTCACTGCCCGGGCATTAAGCATGCCTTTGGGGGCCTGCACGTATAGCGTGCGGCTATTACCTTATCCCATAATTTATTACTCCCGACAATACTCTCTCCTCCTGCTCTCCTTCCCAAGTATTCGGACGTCCTTACCTGAGCGGGGGTCACCCGCCGTCGATCCCAGGCCTTCAAGTCCCTGTTCCAGGCGCCAAACCTGCCAGGCCAGCCGGCAGGAAAACAGGAATCCTGACTGAGGGGCGGCGGGGATAAGGAAAAGGAAAAATAAGGCAAGAGAAAAAAGACAAGAGACAAAGATGGGGGTACGGGAGGTCTGCAGCCATAAGGTTGAACCTCAAGACTACAGCCTCGTTTATTCTTAACATCCAGCTTATATGCAGTTTGGGAACCAGGGAATGGAATAGGGTTACCAAAGTTTAAGAAAATAAGAAAGCTTTTAAGACCGTAAATAACAGGAGGCAATAAAACAAGACAAGGCTGAATGGTAAACATAAGCCAGGTGCCTATGGACACAGTAAAACATCTTGGTAAGTGCTGGCTGTCAATTAAGCCAAATCTTACCGCATTCCTCGTGATAACAGCACAACCAGAGGTCAGGATGAGGTTAGCTGCTTGCTCAGCTCCCGACAGAGAGCAACGTGACACAGAAGCTCATTGGACATCCTATGTGCCATATTACTCTCCTCACCCAATGACGGATTCCATGAAGCCTGCACTGGCTCGCCATGCAGCGGTTAGCACTTCTGATTGGACGTCCATTCTGATGCAGAGCTCTGGGGTCCAGTCAGGTCAGCGTTCACATGCTAGTCTTCCAGCGGCCCACAGGATGATCAAGGCCATATGTAATCTAGAGTACTGCATACAAGATTGCCCAAGGTCAAGGTGATGTGAGGCAAAGTCCTACAGCCAGAATTCAGCTGGCAGAGGGTGGTAGGGGCTTACGCCTGCCCTCGCAGCTACTTGGGAGGGTGAGATCTGAGCATTCACATTTGAAGTTAGCTAGGGAAGGAGAATCCATGAGATTTTACTCGCCAACGAGCCACCAAAAACTCGGAAGGAGGGCTGAGGCTCAATTCGCAGAGCAGGAGGCTTGAGGAAAAAATACTCAAGGATAGCTCAGACCCTAAGTTCAAGCCCCAGGCCCCAAAACCAAACAAACTGTGAAACCAATCAAGACCCAACAAGAGCGCCTGTAGTTCTGTAGATGGCCAGCAGAGGACACTAGAGCACCGTGGATGGTGGAACGACCAGGAGGCCTGCAGCAGATCTTCCTCACACAGTGTGAAGCAGCCTGCTACAGCTCCATGACCACTGAGGCCCAGCTGGGCTGGCTGTCTTCAACAGTCACCTGCTCAACCCAAACCTGGCAGTCTCTGTGCATCAGCTGCCGTGCAAATCCAGTGAGCCATTGGAATAGAAATCTCCCCCAAGCTCATTCATTTCAGCAAGTTCCACCAGGTTTTCTTTTAAATCTTGGTGATTTGCAAGGTTGGCAAAAATAAAATGCCACTGGACAATGCATGGCACATATTTACTTTGCTCGCTTTAGGATCTTTTGAACGAATGTATGTGAGTGTGTGTGTGTGTGTGTGCATATGAGTGTGAACAAATTCAAGATTAAAATTGTCATTCTGATGTAAAAATGGTTGAGTTACTGTACAAACTCCAAAACAGGCATCAGGTTTCAGAGCTACCAAATGTTTTAAAGGGTTGTTGCTTTGCTTTATGGAGGAAATGTAGTTTAATCCAAAAACGTCTTTAATGTGCAGTTGCAAAATATTGGTATCTTAATGTGTATGCTGTTTGCACTGTCATCAAGTTATCTGGCTTAGCACAAGGCATTGGGAATTTCAAATTTTTTCCCCTGGCCTGTTTATTAATTTGAGGCTAAATGTCAGAAATTTCGATATTAAATTGTATCACTGTTAAAGAACTGCTTTGGGCTTCTCAGTCAGAGATGAAAAAGAAAGGACAGGAAAACTTAGAATGTGCTTGTGTGCCTATCTTCAGGGTTGAGGGGTGAACTGGCAAATGTGCAGCTTAGCTGGTCCATGCATGGTGAGGCAGGCCCCAGGGGCAAGTGCACACATCGTAGAAAAAGACTAAGCTGTCACAAAGGCAGTTGATGGAGCCCGAAGGACTCAGATGTGTATATACCCATTCTTTAGGACAAGCCTATCTGTCTGTTCCTTGCTGCTGGACACTGGAAACCTGACAGTAAAATGGGCATTCTGTATGATAGGCCTATGTGTCTGTTACTTGCTGCTGGACACTGGAAACCGGATGGTAAAATGGGCATTCTGTAGGAAAGGCCTATCTGTTCCTTGCTGCTGGAAACTGGAAACCTAGTGGTAAAATCGGCAATGTGATGATTTGTTTGATATTTCCAAACTACTCACTGGGATGTATTTCAAATTGGAAAAGCCTTAAAACATGGCTTAGAAAGTTTATCTGTATGATGTCATTTAATTTCTATGCTATTTGGAAATTTGCATGTAATTTTTTTTTTTTTTTTTTTTAGTCTTTAGATTAAAATTTTTTATTTTAAGTTTTTATTATCAAACTGAATTACAGAGAGGTTACAGTTTCATACATTAGGCATTGGATACATTTCTTTTTTTTTTTTTTCTCAAATTTTTATTTTCAAACTGACGTACAGAGAGGTTACAGTATCATACGTTGGGCGTTGGATACATTTCTTGTACTGTTTGTTGCCTTGTCCCTCATGCCCCCCTCCCTCCCCCCCTTCCCTCCCCCCCGCCCAGTTGTTCAGTTCACTTACACCAAACAGTTTTGCAAGTATTGCTTTTGTAGTTATTTCTCTTTTTTTACCCCGTGTCTCTCGAATTTGGTATTCCCTTTGAATTTCCTACTTCCAATACCAGTAAACACGGTTTCCAATATACTCAGATAAGATTACAGAGATAGTGTAGGTACAAACATAGGAAGGTGATACAAAACATCATCAATAATAGAAACTACACATTCACATAGGACGTTGAAAGTAGTTATAACTGTGATATATCACTTGTTTCCATATCATGGAGTTCATTTCACTTAGCATCATCTTATGTGTTCCTAAGGGTATAGCTATTGGGCCTTGTGATGCTCTGCTATAGCTTGCCTAAACCTGTACTAATTATTCCCAATAAGGGAGGCCATAGAGTCCATGTTTCTTTGGGTCTGGCTCACTTCACTTAGTATAACTTTTTCCAAGTCCTTCCATTTCCTTACAAATGGAACAATGTCATTCTTTCTGATAGAGGCATAAAATTCCATTGTGTAAATGTACCACATTTTCCGGATCCATTCATCTATGGAGGGGCATCTGGGTTGGTTCCAGCTTCTTGCTATGACAAATTGTGCTGCGATGAACATTGTTGTGCTGGTGGCATTACTGTGATTTTGTTTGTGGTCTTTTGGATAGATACCCAACAGTGGGGCTGCTGGGTCATAGGGGAGTTCTATATTGAGCCTTCTGAGGAATCTCCATACTGCTTGCCAGAGTGGCTGAACCAGTTTACATTCCCACCAACAATGAAGTAGGGTTCCCTTTTGGCCACATCCCCTCCAACAATTGTTATTATTAGTTTTCTTGATATATGACATTCTTGCTGGGGTGAGATGGAATCTCAATGTTGTTTTGATTTGCATTTCCTTTATGGCCAGTGATGTAGAGCATTTTTTCATATGTCTATTGGCCATTCTCATTTCCTCATCAGAGAAGTTTCTTTGTAAGTCTTTAGCCCACTTGATGAGGGGGCTGTTGGTTCTTTGCAGTTTTGTTTTGGAAGAAGGTAATTTTTTTAGTTCTGCATATATTTTAGAGATGAGGCCTTTGTCTGTTGAATGTCCGGTAAAGATTTTCTCCCAGTCTGTGGGCTTTCTGTTTATCTTGAGAGCTATGTCCTTTGCCGTGCAGAAGCTCTGGAGTTTGATGCAATCCCATTTGTCCAACCTTTCTTTGATTTGTAGCCTTTCAGGGTCTTTGTTAAGGAAGTTCTGTCCTGTGCCAAGGAGCCCAAGTGTTTCTCCTACTCCTTCCTTTAGTGTCTTCAGGGTGCCTGTTTTGATTTCAAGGTCTTTAATCCATTTGGAATTGATTTTGGTGCAGGGTGATATATAAGGATCTAGTTTTAGTTTGTTGCATGTGTTGAGCCAGTTTTGCCAGCACCACTTGTTAAAGAGGCTATCTTTCTTCCATACTATTGTTTTAGCTCCTTTATCAAAGATTAAGTAGGCATAGTTCTGTGGGTTTAATTCTGGGTCTTCAATTCTGTTCCATTGGTCTTCAGGCCTGTTCCGGTGCCAATACCAAGCTGTTTTTATTACTATAGCTTTATAATACAGCTTGAAGTTGGGTATTGTAATTCCTCCAGCACTGTTCTTTCTGCTTAGGAGTGTTTTTGCTATTCTAGGTCTTTTATTGTTCCATATGAATTTCTGGATTGCTTCCTCTATTTCATTAAAGAATGGTGTTGGGATATTAATGGGTATTGCATTGAATTTGTAGATAGCCTTTGGCAATATTGCCATTTTGATTATATTAATCCTCCCAATCCAGGAGCATGGGAGGTTTTTCCATTTTCTTAGTTCTGACTTAATTTCATTTTTCAAGCTTTTAAAGTTCTCTTCAAAGAGGTCTTTCACTTCTTTGGTTAAGGTTATTCCTAGGTATTTTATGTTTTTGGGGGCTATTGCAAAAGGAGTTGCTTTCCTGATTTCAGCCTCGGTCTTCGGGTTGTTAGCATAGAGAAAGGCCGTTGATTTTTGAAGGTTTATTTTATATCCTGCGACTTTGCCAAAGTTTTGTATCAGCTCTAGTAGCTTGGGGGTAGAGTCTATGGGATTCTTTAGGTATAGGATCATGTCATCTGCGAAGAGAGAAAGTTTAACTTCATCTTTTCCTATTTGGATCCCCTTTATATTTTCTTCTTGCCTAATTGCTCTGGCTAGGAATTCTAGTACTATGTTGAAGAGCAGGGGAGAGAGTGGACATCCCTGCCTTGTTCCTGATTTTAAAGGGAATGGCTTTAGTTTTTCACCATTTAGAGTTATGCTTGCTGTTGGTTTGTCATAAACTGCCTTGATTATATTCAGGAATGTTCCCTGGAATCCCAGTTTTTCCAGGGCTTTTAGCATAAATGGGTGCTGGATTTTATCGAACGCTTTTTCCGCATCCAGCGATAAAACCATGTGGTTCTTTACCTTGCTCCGGTTGATGTGGTGGATTACATTAATTGACTTGCGTATATTAAACCAGCTTTGCATCCCTGGGATGAATCCAGTTTGATCGTGGTGTATGATTTTTTTGATGACTTGTTGAAGTCGATTGGCCAGAATTTTGTTGAGAATTTTTGCATCTATGTTCATCAGGGAGATTGGTCTGTAGTCCTCTTTCCGTGATGAGTCCCTGCCTGGTTTTGGGATGAGGGTTATACTGGCTTCATAAAATGAGTCTGGCAGTGAACGTTCTCTTTCAATTTCATTGAAGAGTTTGAGAAATATTGGAGTGAGTTCTGTTTTGAAGGCCTTGTAGAATTCTGCTGTGAATCCATCTGGACCTGGGCTTTTCTTGGATGGGAGATCATTTATTGCTGTTACTATTTCAATACTGGATATGGGTCTGTTTAGAAGGTTTAAGTCTTCATAGTTGAGTTTGGGGGTATCAATTTTTTCTAGGAAATCATCCATTTCTTCCAAGTTCTCGAATTTGTTGGCATAAAGGTTTGCAAAATAGTCCCTTATTATTTTCTGAATTTCGGTTATTTCTGTGGTGATGCTACCTGTTTCATCTCTTATCTTGTTTATTTGAGTGTGCTGCCTTCGTTCTTTGGTCAGGTTTGCCAGGGGTCTGTCTATCTTGTTGATTTTTTCAAAGAACCAACTCTTTGTTTTGTTGATTCTTTCGATGGTTTTTTTCGTCTCTAATTGATTTAATTCTGATTTGATTTTAATTATTTGCTTCCGTCTATTGACTTGGGGTTTGGCTTGCTGTTCTCTCTCCAGAGAATTAAGGTGCTTCCTTAAATTACTGAGTTGCTGTTTCTCCAGTTTGTTGATGTATGTACTCAGAGATATAAATTTTCCTCTAAGTACTGCCTTTGCTGTGGCCCAAAGGAGCTGGTACTTTGTGCCCTCAACTTGGTTGAAGTCCATAAACATTTGAATTTCTGTTTTAATTTCTTCAATGATCCACTGATGGTTCAGCAGTGTGTTCTTTAGTCTCCATGAATTGTGGGATTTTCTGTGGTGGCTGAGTGAGTTGAGCTCTAATTTTATTCCATTGTGGTCTGAAAGAATGCAGGGAATGATTTTGATACTTCTGAATTTGTACAGATTTTCTTTGTGCCCTAAGATGTGATCTATTTTGGAGAATGTTCCGTGTGCTGCCGAAAAGAATGTGTATTCTGTCCTTGCTGGGTGGAATATTCTGTAGATGTCGATTAAGTCTAGTTGGTCTATGCAATTGTTTAGTTCTGTGGTTTCTTTGTTCAGTTTTTGGCGTGTTGATCTGTCCAGAGGTGATAGTGGAGTGTTAAAGTCCCCCACTATCATTGTGTTTGGGTCTATGAATGTTTTTAGAGCCAGTAGTGTTTGTTTGATGAAGTTGGGTGCTCCTGCATTTGGCGTGTAGATATTTAGGATGGTTATTTCTTCCTGTTGGAGAGATCCTTTTACTAGTATGTAGTAACCTTCTTTGTCTCTTCTTACCTTTTTTAATTTGAAGTCAATTTTGTCTGATACTAGGATTGCAACTCCAGCCTGCTTATGGGGGCCATTTGCTTGATAGATTTGTTTCCAGCCTTTCACTTTTAGAAGATGTTTACTTTTGCTGGATAGATGTGTCTCTTGGAGGCAGCAGAAAGATGGATCTTGATTTTTGATCCAAGTTATGAGCCTATGTCGTTTGATTGGAGAATTAAGTCCATTAATGTTGACAGTTAGGATTGAGAGGTGATCGTTTGTTCCTTTCATTATCACTGTCTTGTTTGAAGCTGTGTCTTCCCATTTCTTGGTCTAGTGTTTACTAATTAGGGTTCATTTCTCTGTCTGTGTTGGGATCCTGATTATTTTCCCTGTATAGTACATCTTTAAGGATTTTGTGTAAAGCTGGTTTGGTGGAGATATATTGTTTCAGTTTTTCCTTATTGTGGAAGACTTTTATTTGACCTTCGGCTATGAAGGAGAGTTTGGCGGGGTACAGAATTCTTGGTTGGTAGTTATTTTTATTTAGAGTTTGGTATACTTCATTCCAGGCTCTCCTTGCTTTCATGGTCTCTGCTGAGAAGTCTGGGGTAATTCTGATTGCTTTTCCTTTATATGTGATTGTTTTCTTTGCCCTAACAGCTTTGAGTATTTTTTCCTTGCACTCTGCAGAAGCTGTTTTGATCACAATGTGTCGATGGGAAGTCCTATTCTGGTCTGGTCGATTTGGGGTTCTAAATGCTTCTTGTATCTGTATAGGCCTTTGCTTCTGGATATTTGGGAAGTTCTCAGCTAATATTCTGTTAAATAGGTTGCCTATCCCATTAACCTCTTTCTCCAAGTTTTCCTCAATACCTATTATCCTTAAATTGGGCTTCCTGATTGTGTCTTGAATCTCCTGTAGCGATCTGTTTTGTTGCTTGGACTGGATTTGTATTGATTTTTGATCTTTCTCCATAGAATCTAAGGAATCTTCAGCTCCTGAGATTCGATCCTCTGCTTCAGTTAGTCGGGACTGTAGGCTAACTACTTGATTTCGAATCTCTTTTCCTTCTGACTGGTCTTTCCTGATGTTTTCCATGTCATTTCTTAGGTCCTGTATGGACTTCTTTACTTCATTAACTTCATTACTTTGGTTTTGAGTGTTGTCTCTCAAATCTTTAAGTTGGGTAGCTATCTTTTCATTTGACTCTTGAAGCTCACTTATCTTTCTATTTGTGGATGCCATGAAATTCTCCATTAATTTTTGCTTTGCCTCCTCACGCTCTAACATAATTGACTGAAGAGATTCAAACTTTTCATTTATCATGTTTATCAGTAAACTTTGTAGAGCATTTTGGGGGTTTTCTTCTATGTTTTTGATTGACTGCTCTGCTTCCTGCTTGTTTTGGGTGGGGGATAAGACTTCATTATTTGCCATCTTTCTTGTGTTTCTTCTGCCCATTTGAATTGGGAATGCCAACCTACCAGCACCTGTGAGCACTGTTTAAGACCCAAAGCAGCCCTTACCAAGCACTGTTGTGTAAATCTTACAATTTCACAATTATAAACAGATAACTTGTATACCTGTCTATAAAGTTAGATTTGGTGTTCTAAAGAATACAATTTCAATATAACATCTGATCCTGGGCCCTGTATTCAGTAGTTACTTATTTACTGTTACAACCTTATACGCAATTCTTGTTTTTATATTAAGTTCTTTTAGGACTGGCTTTCTCTATGAACCCCTTTGATTCACTCGTATTAAGCTGTGATATCCTCTATCCAATAACCAGAAGTCAATGGAACCTGGAGGTCCAGGCAGTAAGTCCGGAGGGTAAGTTGGAGGTAGTAAAGAGAATAGAGTAAACTGTATTGGGGGGGTGTTGGTGGTGATTTTGGTTTAGTTTCAGTGACGTGGAAATGTGGAGAAGAGTAGAATCAGTAGAAAGAACATTCATAAAATGACAGACACTGGAGAGTTAGCAGAAAAGGGTGTAGGTGTTATTTATAGGAAAGTAATTTTTATAGGAAGAGGACGCAATGAGAGAAATGAAGTAAAAATACTGGAAGACAGATACACAAAACAGAGAAAAATTATTTAACAAGGAAGTATAAGTAAATAAAAAGGAAAATAACCGAAAAAGAACAAACCTAGCAAATAAACAAACACACAAAAAAAAACTTGATACAACAAACCAGTAAAAATGGAAAACAAACAAACAAACCAAAAAAAAAAAATAACAAAAGAAAAAACAGCCAATGATGTTTCAGGTGTGAAAAAATTAAAAAGAAAATTTAAAAGAAAAGTTAAAAAAAAAATGTTTGAAAAGAAAAAGAAACCAGTCTCTCGTTTCCCTGCAATGGACTGCAGTCTATTTTCCTGATTGGCTGATTTGACTTGATTTCAGTTGGCAAGGGGTGGTTCTGTTCTGACTTTCTCCCCTGTTGGTGCAATCGTGGGTCTCTGAGGTTCGCACAGCTTGCAGGCAGGCCTTGGGCGTCCTCTGTCGATGGGGACGTGGGCAGTCACAGGAACTGTGGCTCCTCTGTCTGCTGTTGGGCCGCTGCCTTTGATGCCTGGTCTTGACTAGACTGTGAACTCAGCAGAGCATGGCGCCTCTAGCCTGTTTTGCTCCACTAAGAGTTGCTTGCCTGAGGGAGGCGGCCTCCTTGGCATAGGTAGCTATGGAATGCTGCTCCGTTTTGGGCTGGGAATTAGTTTCCTCTGTGACGGGACCGTTTAGCTGTCCCCGGAACTGTTTGTTCCTCCTTCTGTTGTTTCCGTGCCCCTGGTAGCTGCTCGCAGCTTTTGCTTTAAGTTTAGAAGTTCCGGCGGGCAGGGCGGGGCTTCTCTGGCTAGGCCCTGGACTCGCCTCCCACCAGGGCAGGGGGCGTTCTTCTGGGCGGAGCTGGTTCTCACTGATTCCGCCCCTCCTGCCCTTTTCAAAGATGGCTTTTTTGACCTCGCTTTCCCCAGGCCCGCTTCAGTTTCAGTCTGGTCTGACCCTATGCCAGTGGCAAAGATGGCGCTTTGCTCTGGCGGTGGGGACAGGGATGCCTTCCAGAAGCTGGACTGTGGGCACAAGCGAAAATAATTTTTTTTTTTTTTTTTTTGCGGGGTACTCACGCGGTCTCTGCGATGTCAGGTCCTCCGTGCTCGGCTGCCGTCTGGAGTATTTCTCGCTTTAGCTGCGTGGAGTGCTGGGGGCTGTGCCCGGCACTGTGCTGGAGCCCGCGCTGGCGCCGCGGCGGGACGCCGCCTGGAGCTCAAAACTGTGTTTTCAGACCAGCAAAGTCGATTTTTCCTTCCTGTAGAGAATCCCTGTACTGTTAGAAGTTACTTTGGCTGTCTTTCTCGGAGAAACAGTTTCTATGAGGTGAGAAAACTACGATATCAGAGGGAGCTCTGCAGGGCACAGCCGCTCCTCCGCCGTCTTCATACCTCCCTCTGCATGTAATTTTTTTAAGTAAAATTATTGAGTCTGTATACTTGGTTTGTAATTCTAGTCCTTATATTTCTTCCATGATTCTTGATAATTATTGATAGGAGTTCTTAGGAGGGAAATATGATCATAATACATTATATGATTATAATACACGATAATACATTTGAAATGCAATTTTAGTTTGGCTTGAATTTGAAAGTATTTCTTACTAAGTGATTATTCTTTTTTCCTCACTGCTTGCCTTTAATTAAGTTCTCACCTTCTTCTTAAACACAAAGATAGTAATATCCACTCAGTAGTGTTACTGTGAGGATTAAACAATATATAATATGTAAATCCCTTACCATAGTGTCTGATACTTGAGAAATATTATCTCCTTTCCTTTGTTCCTCCTTTATTGAATGGACTGCTTTATGTGGTCATTCTTTTAGGTACTGAAGTCTACAGTGTAATTCCATAGACTTTATTTTCAGATGACTTGATATAATTTTCATATACGACCCACAAGGATCATAGATTCTTTTTTTTCAAATTTTTATTATCAAACTGATGTACAGAGAGGTTACAGTTTCATACATTAGGCATTGGATACATTACTGTTTATTACCTTGTCCCTCATACCCCCCTCCCCCCTCTCCCTTTCCCTTTCCCTCCCTGAGGTGTTCAGTTCACTTACACCAAACAGATTTGCAAGTATTGCTTTTGTAGTTGTTTGTCTTTTTTTTACCCTGTGTCTTTCAATTTTGGTATTCCCTTTCAATTTCCTAGTTCCAATACCAGTATACACGGTTTCCAATATACTCAGATAAGATTACAGAGATGGTGTAGGTACAACCACAAGAAGGTGGATCATTGATTCTTTCAGATAGGACACATCTCACTGCAGATGCTACTGCTGGATAACAGTCTAAGAACTCCTGAACTGATTAAAACAAAGAAACTACCAACACTTGCGTTGCTTCCCAGCTTACATGGGTTTTCTGTGAATACTTACATGACAGTGTGTTCTAAGCCAGAGTCATCACAAAGAAACCACTCCCCTCTGACAACTTCAATCTCAAATGAAGATGAAACTTGTGTAGAGAATAGATTTTGAATACAGTCCCTTACTTAGAATAAACTTGGTTCTTCCTACATGTACCCTTTCTCCCCTAACTATTTTGTTACAAACTGTTTTTACTTTATTTATTTAGTTAGTTTGTTTATTAATTAAATTGTGTTGACAAGGTGTTGTGCAAAAGGTGTACAGTTACATATAATGCAGTGAATACCTTTCTTGTGATATCTTACACCCTCGTTTTTCTTTACCTTCCCTAGATCAGGTAGGCATCGAAATCATATACAGTAACCACGTGGCATAGGTCAAAGGAAATTCACCTAGAACTTTAAATGTAATGTCAACAATAGAATCCTCCTGGGTTCTTCTCTTGGAGTTGTTTTTGCCTATCCTTGTCTTATATGATCATATGTACATAGCTGTTGAGCCTTTGTGATCCACTGATAGGTCTATTCTAAACCTTTCTATGTGTAGTAGTTGTTTGGTTTTAGATACACTATGTAAGGCCGATGATGGAAACCTGTGGAAATACAATTTGAAAAGAAGTTTTTTGTTTTGCAGACCTGGTATCCACTGTCTTCCCCCTCCTCCCCCCCCACACACTCTAACAGACATATATCAAGGAGACCATGCCCCTTTGTTCCCTGTGTTCTTGGCTTGTCTTGCTCAACATTACTTGTTCAAGTTCTGACCATTTCCCTGCGAATAGCAATATCTTATCATTTCTATTTGCTATGTAGTATTCCATTGTGTATAGGTACCACATATTTTTGTATCCATCCATCTATAGTGGGGCATCTGGGTTGTTTCCATATTTTGGCTATTGTGAATTGTGCAGTGATAAACATGGATGTGCAGATGTCTTTTTGATATCCTGAGACCTGTTGTTCACGATAGATTCCTAGGAGTGGTATGGCTGGGTCATAGGGTATGTCTATGCTGAGCTTTTTGAGGAACCTCCATACTGTTCTTCAAAGTGGTTGTACTAATTTGCCCTCCCACCAACAGTGGAGAAGGGTTCCTCTTTTCCCACATACCCTCCAGCATTTGTTGTTGGCTGAGTTCAGAGTATAGGCCATTCTAACTGGAGTGACATGGTATCTCAGGGTTGTTTTTATTTGCACTTCCTTTATTGCCAGGGATGTTGAACATTTCCTCATATGTTTCTTTGCCATTTTTTATCTCTTCTCCTGTGCAGTCTCTCTTTAGCTCCTTTGCCCATTTAATAATTGGTTTGCTGGGTTTGGAGGGGGTTAGTTTTGTGTACTCAGTAGATGACGGATATTAGGCCTCTGTCTGTTGCTGTGCTGGTGAATATCCTTTCCCATATGATTGGCTGTCTTTCTAGATTGGTGGCTATGTCTTTAGCTTTGCCAATACTTTTTATTTTGTCCTAGTCCCATTTGTTTAGACTCTACCCTATCTGTTGTGCCCCTGGGACTATATTCAGGAAGGTCCTTCCTGTGTCTTTAAGTTCTAGCATCTTTTCTACTCTGACCTTCAGTAGTTTCAAGGATTCTGGTCTGATGTTGAGGTCCTTAATACATTTTGAGTTGATCTTGGTGCATGGTCATAGGCTAGGGTCTAATTTGAGTTTTCTACATATGGCTGCCCAGTTTTCCCAGCACCAGTTGTTGAAGAGGCTATGTTTTTCCCATTGAATGTCTTTAGCTCCTTTGTGGAATATCAACTGACTGTAAAATATGGTTTTATTTCTGGGTCTTGTATTCTGTTCCATTGGTCTTCAGGTCTATTTTCATAGCAATACCAGGCTGTCTTTGTTATGATGGCTCTATAATAGAGCTTGAAGTCTGGTATTCTTTTGCCTAGAATTGCTTTGGCTATTCTAGGTCTTTTGCTGTTCCATATGAATTTATGGGTTGTTTTCTCTATTTCATTGAAGAATGTAGCTGGATCTTGATGGGGATTGCATTGAATTTGTATAGCCTTTGGGGCAATATGGGCATTTTCGCTATATTGATTCTGCCTACCCATGAGCATGGGAGGTCTTTCCATCTCCTGTGTCCTCTTTGATTTCCCTTTTTAGATTTTTATAGCTCTCATTCAATAGGTCATTCATGTCTTTAGTTAGGTTAATCCCTAGGTAATGTATTCTTTTTTTAGCTATGGTAAATGGTATTATTTCCTTAATTTTCTTTTCTGCTTATACATTGCTGGTGTACAGAAAAGCTGCTGATTTTTGTGGGTTGATTTTGTATCCTGCTACTTTGCCAAAATGGTTTATTAGGTCTAGGTCATCTGCGAATAGGGATAGTTTGATTTTTTCTTTGCCCAACGTGGAAGCCTTTGATGTCTTCCTCTTGCCTTAGTGTAATGGCAAGGGTTTCCAGCACTATGTTGAATAGAAGCAGGGATAGTGGGCATCCTTGTCTTGTTCCTGAGTTTAGGGGAAATCGTTTTAGTTTCTCCCTATTTAATATGGTATTAGCAGTTGGTCTGTTGTATATGGTTTTTCTTTTTCTTTCTTTTTTTTTTTTTTTTTTTTTGGGCCAGTCCTGGGCCTTGGACTCAGGGCCTGAGCACTGTCCCTGGCTTCTTCCTGCTCAAGGCTAGCAGAGCCACTTGAGTCACAGCGCCGCTTCTGGCCGTTTTCTGTATATGTGGTGCTGGGGAATCGAACCTAGGGCCTTGTGTATCCAAGGCACGCACTCTGGCCACTAGGCTATATCCCCAGCCCCAAATATCCTGTATGTTATTGTGGTTATTTTTTTTTTTTTTGGCCAGTCCTGGGCCTTGGACTCAGGGCCTGAGCACTGTCCCTGGCTTCTTCCCGCTCAAGGCTAGCACTCTGCCACTTGAGCCACAGCGCCGCTTCTGGCCGTTTTCTGTATATGTGGTGCTTGGGAATCGAACCTAGGGCCTCGTGTATCCGAGGCAGACACTCTTGCCACTAGGCTATATCCCCAGCTCTGGTTTTTATTATTTTAAAGATTGTTCCCTTTATTCCTGGTCTCTACAGGTCTTTTAACATGTATGGGTGTTGTATTTTCTCAAAGGCTATTTGGGCATCGGCTGAGATGATGATGTGGTTCTTCGTCTTAGCTCTGTTGACGTGGTGAATTACATTTATTGATTTGTGGATGTTGAACCATCCTTGCGTCTGTGGGATGAAGCCTACTTGGTCATGATGTATATATAGTTTTCTTGATCAGTTTCTAGATCCTGTTAGCTAGCACTTTGTTGAGAAGCTTTGCAGATGTGATCATTAGTGATGTTGGTCTTTTCCTAGTTTGTGGATGAGTATAATATTGGCTTCATAGAATGAGTTTGGGATTTCTCCCTGTTTGTATTTTGTGGAAGAGTTTGAGGAGTATTGGTATTAGCTCCTCACTGAAAGTTTTATAGATTTTATTGGTGAATCCATCTGGGCCTGAGCTTTTCTTTGTTGGGAGGCTCTTGATTACCTCCTGTATCTCGCTGTAAATTATTGGTTTAACTAGTTGATTTATTTCTTCTTGATTCAGTTTGGGCAGTTTAAGAATCGATCCATTTCTGTAAAATTATTATTCTTTAGTGAGGAAAGGTTCTGGAACTAGTTCCTTATGATGGTTTGAATATCTATATATTTGTTGTAATTTTTCCAGTGGAGTGCCTGATCTTACGGATATGAGTCACTCTCTCTCTTTTTTTGTTAGGTCTTGCAACGGATCTGACAATTCTATTTATTAAGAACCAGCTTTTATATTTTTTATTTGTTGAAAGGTCTTTCTATTCTCAATCAGATTATCTCTTCTTTAATCTTTATGATCTCTCTCCTCCTAGTCATTTTAGATTCAATTTTGTTCTTGTTTCTCCAGTCATTTAAGCTGCATGATGAAGTTCTTGATCTGTTCTGATTCCATTCTTTTAATGAGTATGCTGAGGGCAATGATCTTGCCCCTCGCCACAGCCTTTGCTGTATCACATAGGTTTCTTTGTGATGTATTTTCATTGTCATTTTGTCTTATGAATTCGTTAATTTTGTCCTTAATTTGCTCTGTAACCCAAGTGTTAGATAACAGTGAGGGGTTTGGCCTCCAAGTATTTGTGTAGTTTCTGTAGTATCCTTTGATATTGAGAGCTACCTTGATTACACTGTGATCAGATAGTTTCTTTATGTGGACTACACATGATCAATTTTGGAGTATGTTCCATGGGCGTTTATGTGCCAACCAGCTACTATTTGATAGCAAATCACACACTATGTACAGGCAAACATCTCCACGGATGCATCTAAAAGGGTCCCAAAAGGATCGCAAGACTAACAGGTGCTTTCATGCTACACAGGAGCACTCTGTCGACACTGTGGCCTTGCAGAAACATGCCAGATTGTGATTTCACAATCCTGGTCTCTGGACAAGAGACCACAGTAGAGATGCCAGGTAGGGGCCCACACCACTGGATAATGTTAGGGGGAAGTTGCTGCTAAGAATACAAAGAGCTCTGTTTCTCAACATTCTGCACAGTACTGCCAGTGGTCGGGGAACAGGCCTTGGAGGAGAAAGCAGTTTCTTACTGCATGCTTTCTGCCTTCCACCTCAAGATGGATGAATTTAAGTTGCTGTAGCCAATCCTGACATTTCAGAGATACTGAGGGAATGACAATAAATGTCCCCCCATCTTATAAGGAAAACTCTGTGGGGTCTGCATCCTATGCTCAACACTCCATAGAACAGAGCAAGTCAGAGAAAAGCCTTTTGCTGATGTCAGATATATCACTGAGTGGAGGTGTATCACGGGTTTGCAGGATATGGGCAGACAAAAATGAAACGGAGACAGACACCTGTTATAAGAATGCCTTTGGAATCCCTCCCATCTTGTTCTGTCATGAAACTTGAAAGCCTCAGCCAGTCGAGCAATAGTGCAGTTAATGGGGCATGCCAGTGCTCCAGTCTCTTCCCATTCTAATTACAATGCTTCACCAAACTCAGAGGAAAAATGGGCAGGACACCAGCCTTCAGTCTGATCACCGCTACTATAGAGGGAGATACCCCACCTTGTAAAAGGAAAATCCCAAGTACACTGATCCTTCTGCAGAGTTTGAGAAAGACTTCGCACCTTGTAGATTCCCTGGTTGGCATCACAGCTGTGGGGCCAGCATTGTGCCTGCTGCACCATCCCATAGGGACACCTCACTCTAACCTCTATCATACAGCTTTCTGGAAAATGACATGGACCAGCTCAGCTTCAGCTACAAAGGCTATCTTAGCTGGCAAAGGATAGAACATACAGTGGCACCGGTGCCAACCCCAGGAGTCTTGCTTCTTAACAAGGACATTCTGGCCTGCATTCAATGGAGCTTCATACAGGGTTTCTGGTGATAGCAAGCCATCTGTGGCCTAAGGGTGACAAACACAAGACTATGCTCACAGGTTTCTTGCCATCAGTTACAACTCTCTTCTCTGTGTTCCCTAAGCTGGTCAACAAATTGTGATTCCCAGTTTTCAGGAAACTGTTCTGATCACCTACATCTCTAGGAGACTCAGCAGTTGACCCATTCCTATGGAGATATCATCGCTTACCAAGGTGGATCACTAACGTGGACAATGCACCTCATCACTAGGGGCTAGGCCAGGGAAATCCACTGTCGTCCAGCAGAGCTGCCAGGTAGGGTCCCTCACCTCAGGCTAATGGGAGCATGGAGCTGTGAAGGAAAAGATCATGAAAATCCAGAGCCTGCCCACGATAGCCCACGCCAGATGATCACTGAAGTTTGTGCAATGCAGGGACCATGAGGCATGTCCTTCAGAGGGGAGACAGGTGCCCAAAGGAAATCCACAGATTTAACTCATTCAAGGAAGACCCTGCAGAGCTGTTGTCTGGAGAGAAAAAGGCTTTTGGGGAAGTTGCATTTAAAGTAGGCTTAGGTCTTAAGGAGGTCACTCATAGATTAGAAACAAGTGGAATTTCATGGGAAACAGACAAATTCAAAGAGAAAAGAAGCCAATACAGGCACCCTTTGCAGTTCAAGGGATGAATTTCCACACAGCAAAACAGAAAGCTCATATCTGCTCCCAGGCACCATTATCAGCCAATTCAATTTCACACATCAACCCATCCCCAGGTCTCTGTTGGGCACAGGCTTTGAGGGAAACTTGGAACTCTCTGTAGTCACGGGCACACAAGCCCTCCTCACGCCTCCCAAATAGAAAATGTCAAGTAACCAAGTTCACACAAAATAAGAAGCACAAAATAATGTGTGAATTGCTCCTTCAATGATATCTGAACAGGAAAAAAGATATATCTGCATGCAGATAATAGGTGGCACATTAGTGTCATATTTCTACCAAGAAGGCAGCTCTCCATTATGAGAAAGAAATAGGAAGCTCCTTTGCTGTACGTCGTATCAGGCCAGGTCCTCGCCCCCTGAGAAGCAGTCAGGTGGGTTTGAAAGCACCTGAGCTATTAGGAGTATCACCCTCACTCCATTCTCACTCCCCAATTGTTTACTTTCCAGAGTCTCATCTGAGCTCACAAACCCTTTCTTCAAACCAAGAGCTTTATTAGGCATTTACATTCCCCCATCTAGAAGACAGCTTATGGAATCTAGTAGCAATTCAACTTCAAAGCTGTGTACAATTCAATCTGTCTTCACAGTGGAGTGGCACAGGCAGCACCCCAGTAGAAGGAAGTAACTAGAGTGCTATTGCATAGTAGCCATGCCTCATCCTCTTACAGAAGAGCCTCTTAGATCACCAGGGCCCCTCGAGCTAGGCAGTGCCCTCCCTTTGCAGTCACAAGAACCCAATTCCTACCAATTCTGCATCATTTAAAGTAATGCTTTGTGAGCTGCCTGCTAGCAATTCCACTAGACCCACCTAGTTTGCACCAGATCCACATTCCAAGAACTGGATGCAGGAAAATCCTTTCATCTGGAGGGTAAGTTTGTCTGCTTCAATGCAAGACTATGGCTACTATCAAGGGTGCCAATTTAACGGAAAGGCTGAGATATTTGTAGATCCGTCTCCTAGGAGAATCCCAGATTTCTCCTTGGCACACACATGCAGTTTTGATCATCTGCATTTTTATTCAATCAGTAGCTCCTTTTGTGAACTATCACCTATGTTACAGAGGCCTTCCTTTCTCCTACCATGTGTTATAAGTACATTCTCCACGAACCATTGCAGTCACATGTATTGAGACAAAAATAAATCCTGAGCCAAGCAAAGTTTACTTGGACACACTAGGGTTCACACTAGCCAAAAATTGGCCACAGAGCAACCGTTCTTCCTGATATATGTCCCTCACACAGCAGGAGGCTCTGCTCAGATTGGTTGAGCTCAGGTTTACAATCTGCTCTGCTTATGACTGGCTAGTTTAGATAGGATAAAATGTGCCTGAGGTGGATTTTTCAAGTAAGATGAACAGTTCACATATAATCTCAAAATATGCCCAAGCCCTGTTATTTCTTCAACAGTCCAGGGTGTGGCATAACTCCATCTTGAAAACCTAGTTTAACATAAAACATAACATTTTACAAGTCCTTTATCCCAAACCAGTTCCAGTTTTCCTAAAGACCCAAGGCACCAAGCAAAAGCAGGAACTTTTAAGCAATATACGTTGATGGAAAAGAGGTTTTTCTCACCCATGTATATAGGTCTACAGTAAGTTCTGTAGCATTTCTATGTGTTTCATCTTTATAAGCTGTTCATAGAAATTTACCTTTCAAGGCAGCAAAGCAAGGACACCGCCCACTTTGCTAATTTTCCACTTGAGAATGTGTAATAGAAATAATGTATGCTTTATTATATATCAGTATCAATTATATATTCAAAAGATGTGTGATGTCATACATGTCTTATGAGAAAAGGTTTCTCTGAATTGAGAAAGTTCATTGTATTTTTCCTATTATTTGTAAATATAAGCCACAACCAAAAATTAGATACCATGTTCCCAGTGTTAGTAGATCAAGAAGCACCATCTGAATTCATCTGTCTCCACCCTCAAGTTGAGAATCCCCTTTCCAACCAATATTTTGAAAACAAACCTGAGAACAAGACTTGTTTTCCCTGTACAGAATCGGGCACAAGCATCCCAAACCAAGCTCCACACCCAGAATGAGGCTCCACCCTAAGGTGCACGGAGACAGCAGCACCGCATAGAATCTATACCATCCTCTGGCCACACAGTACTGCATCAGTCCATCCAGTGTCCAAGGTCAGAGAAAACGCCATGTAACTGGAAATGAAGCGAAGGCTCCTGTGGCTCTTTTACAGGATGCCCTTTACTGTGAGGTGCTGTGTTTGAACATTGTAGGCATGTTCAAATGGCCACCGTGGGTGCTGAGAACTCCTATTTCTCTCGGAAGTCAGAAAATGCCCTGGAGTGCCATCCCACAATCATTCCTTTAGTGAACCTTTGGGCCAACACAAGAGTATAGGCTCTCGCTTGTTGCTCTTGAACAATGGATACTGAGGCTAAGTGGTGTCATCTTTGGCATCTTGTTGTGAAAACTCATAGAGGTGAAACTCCACCTGCAGATCCATGTAATAGGCTCCTATGAATTCCTGGAGGCAGGGGCATGGACTCAGACAATAGGCTACCAGACCTGCTAGACCTGTATCATGCACTACACTGAATTCTCAAGCTCCCTGTGAACCTGTCCCTTGACAATGACCCTGGTCAGGCCACAAACAACTCAGCCACTGTTCTTCTAGCAAGGGGGAAATGTGCCCCTCAATTTCCTGTGTTCTGGTCTGAGGCTCTAGTCTTCAATGTGACCAGCAATTGAAGGATGGGGAAGGGCTTGTGAACTGAAGTTCTCAAAATATGTATTTAGTAGCTCCCACAGGGTTTTAATTTCACTTGATAGGAACATGATGACCTTCTGTAGAGAGAGAATATCTTAGTTCAAGCAGCCAAGATTGTACTGAACCACCTTTAGTCCTAGTGAGAGCTATATTGGCTTGGTGCCTGATTGAGCACTTTTGTGACTACTAGGAAAGATTTTTGTCCGGTACTGGGACTTGAACTGAGGGTCTGGGCTGTGTTGCTGAGCCTCTCTGCGACCAATCTAGTGCTCTACCATTTGATCCACAGAGTTACTTCCAACTTTTTCTGTTTATGTGGTACTGGGGAATCAAGCACAGGGCTTTATGCATGCTAGTCAAGTCCTCAACCACTAAGTCTCACTCCAAGCTGCCAGGAAAGACTTTAAATGCATACTAAGCTTAGCAGACCTTTGGCCTCTATCAGGCTTAAAAGGCTGGAAATTAAGATGGCACCTGAACCTTGGAAATTTCCCTGCTTCTTTGAAGACATCTTAAATATTTTGAAAGACTTCCCTGTCTCTTAAGACTTCTTGACTCCACAAGCCTAGATGTTTGTGAGATCTTTTCATGGTAGTCCCACCTAGGGGCCAGTTCACTCCACCCAATTTCTCAGGAGGAAAAGTAAAAAATAAAGTGTTCAGCTTCTTGGCCTCCTTCTCCATGGGAACAACGAGACACACTGCCAATCTCTACAAGCTCTGCTTTGGTAAGTTGCTAGGACTCTATCCACATTCAAAGATACAGACTATGGAGAGGGCAAAAAACAGAATGGCCGAAGCAGCCTTAAGGGCTTTAAGGAGACCAGGGCAGCATTCTATGGTGACAGGTGCTGGCAGAGGCTAAGGGATTCATAGATTTTTCAGAATCTTCTTTCTCAAACCTCATAATTCCCTCTAGTACTTGGACATAAGAACTGGATCTAGTTCTACTAACGACTTAAGCCTAAGAACATGAGGTATGGAGTAGAGGCTCTTCAAGCACCAGGGCTAGGCAAGGGAGCCAAGGGCTGATGAGAGCAATGAGCAAAGACCAGAGGTGTATGCAAGGAGCCTGAAAGGCAGAACTCCCGTTGACTGGAGACTGTCATCAGGAATGGACTCTAGCATGACCATCAGACCAGAGACTCCTGAAATACAGGTCACCAGAGAGCCAAGACTCCACACCATGGAAACAGAGGCCAGAACCCATTGTGTCCATAGCTGAGATCACACTGGCCACACAAAGTAGGACAGCACACGATAAGTGTCTTTGGCTTGATTGTGAAAGAGAATATGAAACAGAGGTTATTTGAATATTTGTCCAAACAAAGCTTTTCAATTGGGGGACTTCTGAGCCCATCCTTGTATTTGGTTAGGAAAAGCCCCTCTGGCTTCCACTCAGTGGAAGGTAATTACTATTCTACTAACACACCCAAGGGTTGTAAGTGGCTTGGGCTATGAAGGTGGAGGTCCCAAGCCTGAATCCTGATTGTACCTAATGGCTTTTGAAACCATCCCAGGCCTCTAATGTAAAGAGGATCAAGAACACACAGCCAGTACCTAACCAAAAAAGTACTCAAATGGCCTGAGGGCAGAAATCTCTGACCTTTGGGATGAAGCATAAATACCAGCAGAGGTGGGCAAAAGAAGGACGCTAGTACCTGGATTTGGTACACTAGCATGCAGTCTTTCACAGTGCATGGGACTATAGGAAATGCTGTTGCAACCTTCCACATATATGGGAGCTCAATGTCCAAAAGGAATTGAGTAGGGACAGGAAGAAAATACCCCTGGTAGTAGTAGAAGAGGTTTTGAATGAACCAGTATAGAATACAGGCTTAGATCTCAAAAGCCTATTAAGTAAGATACGTCAGCTCCAACAGGTTAGCTCTTTGCTAAATCATGCACAGTGTCCATCTTCAGATAATACTTAGCTGCCTAGGGAGTGAAATGTTAGAGTGGTGAGTCACTTCAATAGGATGTGCTTCTTTCACTGTGTGACAGTCTTGATATTGCCTGCAGTATGTTCTTCGAAGTAGATTCACTACACTAAGTGCACTCATACTCAAAACGAACTTACGTGGACGGCTCCTTAACCCTCAAGGAGTTACAAGCCTGTGTAGCACTTTCTGCAGTTGTTGGAGCTTTACATGTTTTGCTGAGCCAATTCCACAGTGGGCTGCTCAACTGAAAAGTTTACTGAGAAGCCCCAGGAAGGATGCAGTAACCACTTCTGTCAGGACTAGGCAACATTTCCAAAAAGTAGACAACACTAAAGTGAAATCAGATAAATAGTTTCTCTTTTGCAAAATCTACAAATCTGAATAAGGACTGGAAGCCAGCAGGAGGCAGGAGAAAATGCAGGGTGAGAGGGAGAACATAATAAATTTGGCACATTAAGGGGAAAAAGGTCATAAATGAATTGTACTCAGGTTACAAAGGGGAATTCAGAATAGAATCAGAATTTCATATGCTTGAGGAATGTATAGAAATACCACAGTGAAATCACTTCCTTGGATCCTATAGACTGAGTTTTCCAAAATGTCACCTATTGTTTCCTCTAAGGAATTTAGAACTCAGAGCTTAATGCTTTTAGGTAGATTTATATAGGTTAGGAGTTTCTTAACCAGTCCTTCAATGAGGGCAGGCAGGAAGCCAAGCTCAGCTCTTCAGTAGCTTTACACTTAGAGGAGGCAATCACACCCACCAGATTCTCAGGGATCTTTTAACCTTAATTTTTTTTATTATCAATGTGATGTGCAGAGGGGTTACAGTTAAGTCAGGCAAAGAGTACATTTCTTTTGGACAATGTCACCCCTTCCCTCCCTCGCTCCCGGTTTTTCCCTCCAATCCTACCCATAAGTTGTATAGTTCATTTTCAAAAAGTGTCCACTGAGTACCATTGCTGCATTTGTTCACCCTCTGTCCCTCCATTTCTGTGCCTTCCTTTACCCTCCCAAAGACCTATAAACAAACATACACAACAAAAAAGAAAGAAACAAAAAAAAAACCAGGAGAAAATACAGAATCCTTGTTTCCATTTTCTTTTCTTTTTTTTTTTTTTTTTTTTTTTGGCCAGTCCTGGGCCTTGGACTCAGGGCCTGAGCACTGGCCCTGGCTTCTTCCCGCTCAAGGCTAGCACTCTGCCACGTGAGCCACAGCGCCGCTTCTGGCCGTTTTTTCTGTATACGTGGTGCTGGGGAATCGAACCTAGGGCCTCATGTATCCGAGGCAGGCACTCTTGCCACTAGGCTATATCCCCAGCCCCTGTTTCCATTTTCTTGAAACTAATTTTGACTCATGTGAGTAGCTCCACACTCTACCCTTTGTTTCAGCTTAGATTGAATTGGCCCTCCATCCAATTCATGCTAAAGTGAGAGCTACCAAGGAGATCTTCCAAGAAAACAAAAGCCCTTGTATGTGTTACTCTGGTCAGTGAGTATACATTTTCCACCACAGGCTAGACATCCTCTATAGCAAGAGACAGGCTGTGGAGAAACAGCCCACATCAGAGCATCTGGAGATGGAGACAGGGGTTGAGTGATTTATAACCGAGTTCATTTCCAAGGAGTAAGGATGAACTGGGGAGGAGATGGGAAATGAATTTCCAACAGCTCTGAAAGGACAGTGACAGAAAGTCTCCATACTAAACCAGCATTCCTTCCAGAGGGACCAGCCAACACAGCAAGCCTGAAGCTCCCAATGAACAGTACCCACACCTTGCTCCCTCTTGACCTTGCTAGCACCTGGCACTGGACCATACATGGGGGAATGGAGTGGATCAGGTGAGAGAACAGAAAAACTTATTTCCTTGAAGCTTAGGAACATAATGGGAGGGCTGAAAGTGAGGAAGTGGGTGGATGGACCTTGAATAAACATTCAGAACCATCTAGTTCTCCTTTCTGTTACAACCTAAAGCCTGCAAGACCAGAGATCTGTCACACAACTCTCCTCTATCTTATTGGCACGAACAGGGTCCGAGAACATGTTAGATTGCTGCAGAGCCACAAATGAAGTACTCATTTTCAATATTTGATGCACTTAGGGTACATTTGAAACCCATTTCCCTCTTCTACCTTTACGCTTCTATTTCCCTAACACACCTGAAGCCAAGTTTATCATCCAATTGAGGAGGAGGAAGAGAGCAGAGGAGGAGGAGAGCAGAAGAGGAAGAGAGCAGAGGAGGAGGAGAGCAGAGGAGGAAGAGAGCAAAGGAGGCGGAGAGCAGAGGAGGAGGAGAGGCGAAAAGGAGAGCAGAGGAGGAGAGCAGTGGAGAGCAGAGGAGGAGAGCAGAGGAGAGCAGAGGAGCTCAGAGGAGTGCAGAGGAGAGCATTATTTATTTTGTTTGCTTTCTCCCAGCTGGGAGGAGAGCCACAGGCTGAGGATGGTCCTTGCCTGCGGGTCCCCGTGCTGAACCCCATGCAGGTCCCTCAACGCGCGCCTGCCTGGCACTTCCCACCTGATTTGGCTTGAACCTCTGTTCGCCATGTATGACTAAGACTTGTCACCCAGACATCTGTTTGCAGGACAGAGTGAGACAAGTGTGACCTCAACTCAGTTCCTGTGGACACATGCCCATCCATTCAAGTTGACACTCTTGATGCCAGGCTGAGTCTCAGAGCCAAGGTTCGGTAGCAAAGAAGCAAAGTTGTGTTGTTTGTACTCACTGATGGCTTCTGCTAGAACTCAGGTCTTACTGGGGTTTTCCCAGGTAGCCTCTGTGGGAAGGCTTTGAGGTCGATTTAATGAATGGCTTCTCACAGTAGGAGAGGCTCTTTGTGATTTACTTTCTATAACTAGGAGAGTTTTAAGTGCTAGCAATCTTAGGATTTGTCCCCTGGGCAGAGGGACTCCAGAGCTAGAAGCCTAATAAGGAATCCAGAATGAGCTGGATATGTCTAGACTGCAATCTTAGATCTGATACTAAATAATGGTGTGACTGTGATCAAATGAATGCACTTCATTTTTTCACCAGGAAATAAAAAGGCTAGAAATTCCTTCTCCATTGTACGATTTATGCAAATTGTTTGGCATATTAGTGTTTAGAGCTTAAATAATACTTCTGTTTTTTTGTGTTGGTTTTTTTTTTTTTTTTGGTAAGTTTCTCAGAAAGACTAGGCAAATTCTCATACCACTAAACCTGCACCCACAGTTCACTAGTCTTTTTCTTACATTCCTTCCTCTGCTCCACAGAGGAACAAGTGGGAAATGTTGCAAAAGTTGCTCAGAACCTAAAGCTAATGTACATGGCGGTTAGTTAAATATCTGTAGGTCATTTATAAAGATAATCTTGACTGTCAGTATCTCTTGATGTTGTAGCAGTGGAATTTGGGGATTTTCATGATACCTAGTTTTGTCTCCAAAGTGTTCACCAAAATGACAGGGGAAACAGACCATTTAGACCGAAGCATACTGGGTAGAAAGACTTGGATTTAATGGGCATGGACTTAGTAAAGAGTGTCTTTACAGCTTCAATATGATATGTTTACCAAAATGAGTGTCTTCTCCATCTGACTCGTAGACCTATTCAAATCAGATTTATTTATACAGTGATATTTATAACATAAAGTTGGACAGTCATTATTATATCATCTTTGTTCTCAGAAGAAAGGCATATTTACCTTTTTTGTAAGATCGAGACGCTCTAGAAAACCAAAAGAAAATTTTCTTTTAAGGACCCCAAATAATTCATCAAACTATGTTTAGCAGATTTGTGTTAGCAATGGCAGAGACAAGGAAATAACAGCTGCTATTTGTGGCTTTATCCCTGTCATACCTGACTGTCTTTAAGAGAGTAACTTGGCTCTTCACTATGGCTACAGAATTCTACTTCAGGTTGTGTTCTTTGGATCTTCCATGAAGTATGCATAAAGCAGGCATATTTACAGAAAGGTTTCTCTGTCCAGCCAATGAAGAACTATGGGAATGGATACACCATTCAAGTGATAAGAACTCATTCATCAGTACCATTGGCCTCCTCAGCCTATTAGGTGTTGAAAAGATATGTCCCAGCCATCCCAGAGGACCATGCAGAGATCATCACAGACAGGAGAAGAAGGTTCAAAAGGAGGTTTATTAGTGGGGCCATAGTTCCCATGGGAGAGGTAGCTACATGGTGTCTGCACCTTATCCAGGTAGCAGCTTCTCTCTCTGGGGGTAAAGGGGAAGTAGATAGGTAGTGAGTAGGAGTGGCTCATTAGGTATGGGTGGATCTGGGGGCTAGTGGGAGGAGCTGAGGACCTGAGGCTAAGGAAATGCAAACAGGTATAAGAACCTCTGTGGTGTCATCCATGTAGAATAGGAAATGAAGAAAGCCACCTTGGCTTTTTCATTAACATGTTACACAATCTTGTGCAAATCATTTCCACATATGGCTTTTTACAAACTGGTCATATCATTGTAAGTAAGAGCTGGGCAATAACGACTTAGCATCTTAGTGAATTCTCTACCTAGCATAAATTCTAAACAGTACCAGATTTTGGGATTATTTGGGGGGGGGGAGCAAATAAGGCAGACTTGTCCTGTATCCTCATGGAGTTTCTAGTTCCATGAAGATGACACCAAATGTTAATTTGAAAAGGACTTTCCATGTGGGATAAGCAAAATCAAGAGGAGTACATTTTGGAGCATATAACCTAAATCTATGAAATTTTTACAATATGGGAAGTTGTTTAAATGGTTTGGTGGTAGAGAAAGAAAACTATACTTATGTTTCAGAAATTCACAATAGAAGAAAATATGGCTCCTGAGAAAATCTGTAGGAATGGATACAAAGTTTGTTGGTTGCCTTTTGAATTTCTAAGAATTGATGGATAGGTAGATAAAGGTACACTGGTAGCTGATCTGCTGATATTCCAAATGAAAGAAACATATTTTTTTTCTTGGTCATGGGGATTGAACTATGTGCCTGGGCTTTGTCCCTGGGCTCTTCACCTCTACTACCTGAGCCACTTTCTAAACATGATTTTTAATATAGAATGGACAGCCTGTTCTATATGATGATAGTCTATTATATTCTATGAATAGTGAGATTAAAGTTGAGAACTTCTTGTGTGGAGTGTTTAACAGGTACCGGTAAAAAGTGAGACTAGAAGCCATCTGGTGGTGGCTCAGAGTTACAATTCGTTCTTCTTAGGAGATTGCAATCTGAAGGTTGAGATTCAAAGCCAGCCTAGGCAGGAACTTCCATGAGTCTCTCACCTTCAATAGCCACCAAAAAGCCAAAGTAGAGCTGTGGCTCAAATGATAGAAAGCCAGCCTTGAGCGAAAAAGTTAAGGGGCATTGCCCAGGCCCTGAGTTCAAGCCCTAGTATGAGCATACACAGAAAGTAGATACTTCTTAAGGTATCCTCTACACTTATGAAATGACTATTTACAAAGTGGGAGTAAATGCCAACAAGCGCAAGTACCCCTCATTCCCAAGTGGGAGCAGTACAGATCCTGGTGATGGATTGAGGTCGCCCGAGTATGGTGATGGACGTAAATGGTCACGCTTGCTTTGAGATAGAGCACTCTTCCCCCTGGTGTCAGAGCCTTTGTGTTCCTTTGCTAATCCAGTTGACTTGAGCATATAAAACTCCATGTCTTGCTGTATACATTTTCAATGATACAGAGAACAGAAACAGTTTTACCTTAAGCAACTTGAATAAGCAACTTGAGATGGTGAATGTTATGGAAATGAAAATGGCAGATATTCTCCACTTCCTGTGACACAGAACAGGGCACAGTGATGAGGGTGCCCCCACGAATGTCCCCAGTAAGTCTTTCTCTGGCCTAATGAATCCAACAGGATGGACATGACATGCTCAGTGACTTTTTTGCTGAGAGTGGACAAGGACAAGTTGCCTTTTGAAGGGGTGTTCTTGTTTCTTCTCTTTTGTCTGCCTTGTTTACAAATGAAGAAGCTAATTCTTCCAATTCTTGCTCTGTGATGCTTGGCTTGGAACTTGAGGCCTTTTCCTTGCTTCATTTAAACCACCCCTCCAGTTCCTTTTTTTTTTTTGGCTTTTGAGTTATCTTTGGATAGTCTTTTGGGCTGGCCAGCCCTCCCCTTCCCCTATCTCTTCCCCCTTTCTCCCTTTTTCTCTGCCCTTTTCACCCTTCTTCCCCTTTACCTCCTCCCCCCCTCCCTCCCCTGCTTTTCATTTGATCAGGTGCTCTCAAGACTGTGATCCTCCCTACCTATGTTCCCCAGTATCTGGGAAACAGAAGTGTGCCACGATGTCCGGCTTCCTTTCCCTTTCTCACTGTAGTAATTCCGTTGGTAATTATGTAAAAGGATACCAATACTATATGGAATTTCAATTCACTGTAGCTTATTCGATGTGTGGGAGCAAGCATTCTTTCAAGGCCACAGTCTGCTCTGCTTCTGATTGCTTTGTAAGGGTGTAAAATCAACTCTGTGACATGACCCAAATGGAAGCCATCCAAGACCTATCATGAAAAACTGTTTGCGTGCCCTCCTTACCATGTTAGAGACTTTCTGGGGTGGTTTGGTGGAAGTGGAGAATGTGAAAACTGTGTATGGATGACTCTGAGCTGCAGGCTGAAACCTGAAACCCAGGATATGACTGGTTACACCTAGAAGCATTGCTACCTAACCTGGCTTGCCAAGATGGGTGAAGTTTGGTGGGGTGGTTCAAAGTGCCATGGAATTTCACAATGCCCCCATCCCTCCCCAATTTGTGTTAACAATGGTGATTCTTACATGTAGATAGGAGGAACTGAGCTAAATAGGAGTTCACTGCTCCACCAGTTTCTTCCCAATTGAATTGAGAGCTATCCCTTGTCTTCCTTGGTGATGGACAAAATCAGGAGAGAAAGCAAATAGTTTCTCCAACCGATCAGCTCTAAGATACCTGAAATGCAGTCAATGTTGCACTTGTGTATAGTAAATAGAGCCACAGCCATGAACTTTGGGCTAGTATTCCAACAGCTAGAATAAGTGGAATTAATACTGTCATTAAACTTACTGTGGAACTTCTTCCCCTCAACATTTGGAATTTCTATGAGTACAGGATAATTTGGAATTGCGATGACACTTCTGACCTCATTGCATCCAGAGATGTCACTGCCTCTTCAGTTGAAGGCCTTATTCTCTTCATGAATGGTAGTTGAAATGTATTCATTTCCCTTCATAATGTGTTCCTTACATTGATCACTAGATTCATGCAGTTATTGGTATAAGGGCATACTTATAGGCTTTGACACCTAAAATGTAAAAAAAAATTATAATTTCAATTTATAGGCATTCTAGTCTTCATTGTGGACATGAAGCTTTAATTCTTGTATTTAAAATATATTCACACGTTATAAAATACAATGATCATATTTACTCTGAGTAAATTGTAGCAAGCTCTGGCTTGTACATTATGGTATAACTGGGAGTCAGAATATATGTCTAGATAGTCTTCTTTGTTATCGGTTCCCCTCGCCTCTTCTCCCACTCTTCTCACCTCTTTTCCTCCTCTTCCTTCTCCCTTTTCTTCCAAAAGAGCTCAATGTTCCTCACTGAAAGTGAGGAACATATTCCTTAATCTGTTAGCACAAGGAAGTTGGGGAAATGCACAATGTAACCCACTGTGATATACATCACAAACATCAACATCTCTCACCCCATCCGTCTGCCTTAAAGTCTGAGATTTTTTTTAAGCCTTTAAGTCATCCCAGTTTTTGACATGTTTCTGTGCATTTTTTCATTTTTCTTTGTGCTTTTTTACTTTTTGGTGCCTGCACCAGGGCTTGTACACAGGTCCTGAGTGCTATCCCTTAGCCTTTGCACTCAAGGATAGTGGTCTACCACTTGAACCACCGCTCTGTTTCCTGATTTTTTGGTGATTAATTGTAGATAAGAGACTTTCTGGTGCATGCTTTCTTTGAACCTTGATTCTCAGAAATCATTCTCTTGAGGATTACAGACATGAGCCACTGGCACCTTGCTCCTTTGAGCTTTTATTCTTCACACATACGCACATAGAGTCTTGTCAACAAGTTGCTGCTGCCATTAACTTTTTGATATATTTATTGTTAACACTAGAGTTTTGTTGAGCAGTTAATGTTTAGCTGGCCAAATAGTATCTGCAACATAACTTTCCCCCAAATTAAAATGTCCCTTAGTATCTGAAGTGGGTTGGCTCTACAACCCATGTGGTTAATGAAGTTCTTTTGATATAAAACAGTATAATATTTGCATATAAACTACAAACATCCTTCATATACTTTGTCTTCTCTAGATTGCTTACAGTAAGTAATATAATTGAAATAATGTGTAACTAGATTTTATACCATATTATAGGGCATTATGACAAGAAAACAGTGTGAATGTGTTTTAGTACAGATGCACTGCTTTTCCCTTAAAGATGTACAATCTGTAATTGGTTGAATTTGCATATGCAGAGTATTTATTTGTGCATTATTTATAGAAACTATGCTGTAAGAAAGTTGGTCTTTGGTAAAATGATGATGGTTCTATGTTGAAACTGAAATGGACACCATGAGGAGACTGTGACTTTTGTGTCTGCATTTAAATGACAGGCAAGATCTTGAGAAATTACTAATATTGTAGCCAATATTGACTGAGAAATCCAATGCATTTCACAGAGAGAGTGTAAATCTGGCCACATTGTAACGAGTACAACAGAAGGAAAATTGAAAGACTATCTTGTTCCCATTGAAATGAATGTCCACTGTCATCAGGTGTTTGAGCAGGGAGTTGTGGATAGCGCTTTGGCCAAGCAAAGCACATTTTATACGTGTCTGGTAGGACATGCAATAGAATGACACAGCAGCTCTACAAGCTATTGAGCTTTGGTGAGTGATTGTTTTCCCTTCCGTATATCGTTTCAAACTATGGGCTTCAAGGAAGTCTGGAACATAAAAATGAATTTTTGTTTTGACAGACCTGGGGCTTGAACTCAGGGCCTGGGCACTGAGTTTCTTTTGCTCAAGGCTGGCATTCAGCTCTACTCTGAACTATCTGGTGGTTGGAGCTAAGTGTCTTGTAGACTTTTCCTGCCCAGGCTTGCTTTGAACTGTGATCCTCAGATCTCATTTCTGAATAGCTAGGATTGTAGGCATAGGCCACCAGTACCTGACTTCCTGACTTCCTGAATTTTGCTCCTCTGTCCTCTGTCCTCCTCCTCAGGCCCACTTCCTTCCTTCCTCCTCCTTTTTTCATCTTTCTTATTTTTCCCCTTTTCTTCATTGCTTTACTTTCTGAGAGAAGTCAATGATCAGCCAACCATGAAATGGGAAAATGGACCAAATAAGGCTGGATAATTTATTTGAGCCAAACAGAGGTATTATAAGCTATTAAAAATATTTAGCCAAACACACTGTATTTGTGACTTTATCTCGTAACCCTGCCGATTGTCTGGTAGTTGCCCAGGACCTGAGGCAGGAAGGCGGACCCATGTGCCTGAACTTTCCAGTCATGTCTTTGCAACTGGTAGTTTTTAATAAAAGAAAAACTCTAACATTGTGAAATTACATCAGTGAAGAAACCATAGCTTTTTATGTTCTTGTATATGCTTTTCTTCTGTGCAACGTTATTCAATGCCCTAAATTTCAGCAAATTTTGGGATATTTTCTTGAATATTGAGATTATTCTGGAAATCAGGCTAGGAATAAATGTAATGCTGGTGTGGTAATAAAATTTATGTTACCATTTTATGAATCTGAAAATGTCTAATTGTTATAACACAAGGTATCTTTGGATTAAGAAGTCTAGGACATTTTATTCTTTTACACCTTTTTTTTAAAGCAGGAAAACCTTTGCTTCTACCATCAGTCTTGAAGCAGAAATCCAAGAAAAAAGAATTTTATAATCAGTCACAAAGAATTCCTACACGCATCATGTATCCCTTCCTCATCATTTCCCATTTCTTAGGAGTCTCCACATTGTTTAATTGCAATCATGTGCAACTAGCATTTTAAAGCTTCACACTGCTTTCACATTTATGGGATATGATGAGAAGAGTAAGACTGGTTGAAACTCAAGAGTAAATACAGGAAACTTAAGAGTAGATGTAGAAATGCGACTCCACCAGGCTTTCATGGAGCACACATTACCTCAGTGGGCTTCATATTGTGGCCATCCATGTATAGAAGAACAAACTAGAAGGTGCACTCTCCCAAACCACCCTCATTCTAGTCAGGCCCCTCTCCTGTACTCTGCTTTGCAATTCTGTAGCAGGAATCTAAACTCTGGTTTCCTTCCATTGCATTGGTGTTGTTTGACCTGACTTTCCCTCAGCATGGAACTTATGCATATGGGACTCAGGTGGCAGGGCCCTGCCTTTCTAGGGCCTGCACGTAGTATTCAATCTATTGTGGAGCAGAGGGATGTTCATGACCCATAGCAAAACACCTCCCACGTCCCATAAAGTGACATGTTGTTTCTATTAAGGGATCATTTTCTTAAGTGAAATCATGACCAGTCATGATGGCATGGAAGTATACAGAGGCCAAGTGATATGTGTTACTTTAATTACCAAAGAAGTAACTATTGCGATTCCATAATGGTTAAAGAAGAATTTTAAGACTGAAACATTGGGTTTTTGTTTGTTTAGTTCAGAAGTAATTGAAATGGAATATGTAAATAGAGTCAAAGTGGACTTTTCCAAGTGAGAAAGAGAAGTCAATTGCACTTCGAAAGAAACTATATGACTATAGCAAGAAAGACATCGCCAATTAACAAATATTTATTTTCCTGTGCTATACTCTGCTATTTATCCTGTTACATAGCAGTGGAATGAATTAGGATGATAGTGATGTAGAGTGCATGGTTTTCCATTGCAACACAAACTCTATCTATCTATCTATCTATCTATCTATCTATCTATCTACTACCTACCTACCTACCTACCTATATTTTTGCTGTTCCCGGGGTTTGAACTCAGGCTTGGACCCAGTCCCTGAGCTTTTTTTGCTTAAGGCTAGCACTCTGTCACTTGAGCAATAGCTCCACTTCCAGCTTTTTGGTGGTTAATTGAAGAGAAGAGTCTCACAGATTTTTCCTGTCCAGGCTGGGTTAGAACCTCGATCCTCAGATCTCAGCCTCCTGAATAGCTAGGATTACTGGCTACAGCCACTGGCTTCCAGCTTACTTTCCCTATAGTCTTAACCTATATAGGAATCAACTCTTTGGTAAGCTTTTTTCAATTTTTATGTTTATATTACTAATGATTATTTTGTCTCTATTTTCCTATCTTATGATTATTTAATTATAAGACAATTGTTTATTTTTTATTTGATTAGTTATTTAAAGGACGGGTCTTTGGGGCTTTATATCATAGGATCCAAAGGTAGCACTAATGTCTGTGAACCTTAAAATTATACTACCACTTTTTTGATGAACAAAGCTCATTAGAAACTGGAGCCTATGGCTCAGGCCTGTAATCCCAGATCCTCATGAGTTTGGAGGATTGTGCTTTGAAACCCGCCCTGGGCAGGGAAGTCCATGACATCCATCCTCCATGAACCACCAAAGTACCAGAAATTGTGCTATTTCTCATGGGGTAGCATGCCAGCATGGAGTGACAAAGCTAAGGGACATAGCCCAGTCTCTGAGTTCAATTTTCAGTGCTGGCTCAAAAACCAAAACCCCACCAAAACACAAATGACCTGAAAGACTCTAGTCCCTGTGCGTAGGAACTAATAATTTGTCCTACTACTGTGAAGGGAAGAGCTTCTGAGTTCTTACAAAAACTATCTTTAAGTATTTGTGCAAAGGAGTTGCCATTTGACAAAGCAGTTTATGAATATGGCCCATCTTAACCCACCTCACCCCTTTCAACATTCTTGCCCCTCCTTCCTCTGCCCAGCCCTTCCGTTTTCTTACTTTTGTAGTATGTACAATGAATTCTTGACTACAATTCCCCCCTTCCCCTTCATTTGTCCCCGCTCTCCCCTTGCCCCCACTTGATGAGCTGCTGTTTTTCACCCTTATGCTTTGGGAAGTAATGATAAGCACCACCCCCCGCCGCCAGTACTTCCTCAGAACTTTCTAGATTCATAAGAGTGGTCATTGTAAATGTCTAACATAAGAATAAATAGGATAGCAAGATATGAGAGGGTTAAAGACATGCTTTAATCATAATCTTTGTGATTCGAATAAAGAAATGTTGTTGAATAAAGACACTGCACATTCCTGTTGGATATTTCTCACAGACTGAACACAGTGCTGTCCCAATTCTTTTACTATATTTAAGTTTATGGCTCATCACTGGTATTTGTTTCATAATCTAACAAAAAGATCACGTGTCTCTTGCTAGCAAAAGCTGCAGAGGAGGGAATGCTTATTCTATGTGTAGAGAGAGAAGGAAGGCTGGAGAGATGTTTGTGCTTGTGGAGAAGCTTTTTTTTTTTTTTTTTTAATAAACGCAGGCCATGTTTGCCACCTCCCGAATTTTGCGCTACTCTTTTCGCTGTCCTAGCTTTGACTTAGTTTGTTTTATGTTCTCGTTTGGTTATTTCCTTGAACATCCCATCTAATTTCCATCTTATTCATTTTTGTGTTGCAGCTTCTGACAACTGTCTTGAGTCCACACTTCTCTAGATTTTTATACCTAGCAGCCATTTGGCTTCTACTTTTCCTGATCTCTCTCTTCCTCTCTCACTACTTGTGCCTCATGTTGAGGTTATAGTATCCAAAATAGCTCAGGCCTCAGCCACCTTGGTGTGTTCATGCTATCTGTCCCTACCTGCCTCAGTGTCTGTACCTTTTGGCTGGTTTCACTCAGATTATGGCCAGAGAATGGCTGAAGTAAATAACAGGAAGGAAGAAAGGAAATGTATGGTGATTAGCAGTTCTTTGAGGGAAATGTTTACCTTTATTCACAAACAGTGTATGTGTTGGTAGTTTTCCTATTGCCAGAGAAAGAGAGTGTTGATTCTAAATGTTAGTTTTTAACATGAGAATCTTAAGCATTATATGTTATAACTCTAAGAAATGTTAGGTGTTTCAGAATCATTAAAAAATATTTATTGTCTTTTTTCTCCTTTATTGTCAAAGTGAAGTACAGAGGGGTTACAGTTTCATATATAATGCAGTGAGTACATTTCGTGTCAAATATGTTAGCTCCTCCTCCCCACCACATGCCTACCTCTTCCCTCCTGCTTCCCCTTCCACCCACGAGTTGTACGGTTGGTTTACACCAAATGGTTTTGTGAGTATTGTGTTTGGAGTTGTTTGTCTTTTTATCCTTTGTCTATTGATTTTGATATTCACTTTCTCTTCCCTAGCTCTAATACACGTATATACAGTATCCAGGGTACTCAGATGAGATACAGTGATAGTGGGGGTAAAACCACAGGAAGGGAATAGGAGAGAAAATAAAAAGGGTACGGATTCATATCGCATGTTGAAAATAATTACAATAATGATATACCACTTGTTTCCATACCATGGAGCTCATTTCACTTAGCATCATCTTAAGTGTCAATAAGGGCATAGCTATTGGGCTATTATGACTTCTGCTTTGACTAGCCTAAACATGTACTAATTATTCCGAAAAAAATTTACTAAGTGAAGTGAGCCAGACCTAAAGAAACATAGACTGTATGGTTTTCCTCATAGGAAAAACATTTTTTTTCTTATTTATTGTCAAAGTGATGTACAGAGAGGTTACAGTTGCATATGTTAGGCATTGGATACATTTCTTAACTGTTTGTTACCTCCTCCCTCATTTACCCTCCCCTCTCCCTGCCCCTCTCCCCCCAAGAGTTGTTCACATGGCTTACACCAAACAGTTTTGAAAGCATTGCCTTTGTAGTCGTTTCTCTTTTTGTCCTGTGTCTCTCGGTTTTGGTATTCCCTTTCACTTTCCTAATTCGAATACCAGTATATACAGTTTCCAAAGTACTCAAATAAGATAAACTGATAGTGCAGGTACAACCGCAGGAAGGGGATACAAGAGCATCATCAACAGTAGAAGCTACAGTTACACATGGCATGTTGATAGTAATTACAGCAGTGATATAACAGTTGTTTTCATAAAATGGAGGTTGTTTCACTTAGGCTCATCTTATGTGTTCATAAGAGTATTGCTATTGGGCTCTTGTGATCCTCTGCTGTGACTAGCCTAAACCTGAGCTAACTATTCCCTATGAGGGAGAGCATAGAATCCATGTTTCTTTGGGTCTGGCTCATTTCACTTAGGATAATTTTTTCCAAGTCCTTTCATTTCCTTACAAATGCGGCTATGTCATTCTTTGAGACAGAGGTATGAAATTCCATTGTGTATATGTACCACATTTTCCTGATCCATTCATCTACTGAGTGTTACTGGGTAGGATCCATATTTTAGCTATGCCAAATTGTGCTGTGATGAATATTGTTGTGCTGGTGGCTTTTGTGTGTTCTTCTCTGTGGTCTTTGGGTAGATGCCAAATGTGGGGCTGCTGGATCATAAGGGAACTCTATGTTTACCTTCTGAGAAATCTCCATACCACTTTCCAGAGTGGCTGAACAAGTTTACATTCCCACCAACGATGAAGTAGGGTTCCCTTTTGTCCACATCCCCTCCAACATTTATTATTGTTAGTTTTCTTGATATAGGTCATTCTTACTGGGGTGAGATGGAATCTCAATGTTGTTTTGATTTGCATTTGTTTTATGGCCAGAGATGTAGAGTACTTTTTCATATGACTCTTGGCCATTCTCATTTCCTCATCAGAGAAGTCTCTTTGTAAGTCTTTAGCCCACTTGTTGAGGGGGCTGTTGGTTCTTTGTGGTTTTGTTTTGGAGGAATTTAATTTTTTGTAGTTCTGCATATATTTTAGATATGAGGTCTTTGTTCATTTTATGGCTGATAAAGATCTTTTCCCAATCTGTAGGCTTTCCATTCATCTTGTGAGCTATGTCCTTTGCCCTGCAGAAACTCAGCAATTTGATGCAATCCCATTTGCTCGTCCTTTTTTTGATTTGTAGCATTTATGGCTCTTTGATAGGAAGGTCTGTCCTGTGCCAAGGAGCCCAAGTGTTTCTCCTACTTCTTTTAGTGCTTTCAAGGTATCTGTTATAATTTCAAGATCTTTGATCCATGTGGAATTGATTTTGGTGCAGGATGATATATAAGGATCTAGTTTTGCTTTGTTGTGGGTGTTGAGCCAGTTTTGCCATCACCATTTATTAAACAGGCTATCTTTCTTGCATCGTATTTTTTTAGCTCCTCTATCAAAGATTAAGGGGGCTTAGTTCTGTGTGTTCACTGCTGGATCTTCAATTCTGTTCCATTGGTCTTCAGGCCTGTTCCATTGCCAATTCCAAGCTGTTTTTATAGCTATAGCTTTATAATACAGCTTGAAGTTTGGTATTGTAATTCCTCCGGCATTGTTCTTTCTGCTTAGGATTGTTTTTGCTAGTCGGGGGTCATTTATTTTTCCATATAAATTTCTGGATTGCTTCCTCAATTTCATTAAAAAATGGTGTTGGGATATTAGTGGGTATTGCATGGAATTTGTAGATAGCTTTTGGCAATATTGCCATTTTGACTATATTAATCTTCCCAATCCTGGAGCATGGGAGATTTTTCCATTTCCTTAGTTCTTTTTTTTTTTTTTTTCAAATTTTTATTATCAAACTGATGTACAGAAAGGTCACAGTTTCATATTTTAGGCACTGGATACATTTCTTGTACAGTTTGTTAGCTTGTCCCTCATACCCCTCTCCCTCCTCCCCCTTTCCCTCCCCCCCTCCCCACGGAGATGTTCAGTTCACTTACACCAAACAGTTTTGCAAGTATTGCTCTCGTAGTTGTTTGTCTTTTTTTACCCTGTGTCTCTCAAACTTGGTATTCCCTTTCAATTCCCTATTTCCAATACCAGTATACACGGTTTCCAATATAGGCAGATAAGATTACAGAGATAGTGTAGGTACAACCACAGGAAGGTGATACAAGAACATCATCAATAATAGAAGCTACAGATACACATAGGACGTTGAAAGTAGTTACAACTGTTTCCATAACATGGAGTTCATTTCACTTAGCATCATCTAATATGTTCATAAGGGTATAGCTATTGTTCCTTGTGATGCTCTGCTATGACTTGCCTAAACCTGTACTAATTACCCTTAATTTTGTTTTTTATGCTTTTAAAGTTCTAATCATAGAGGTCTTTCACTTCTTTGGTTAAGGTTATTTCTAGGTATTTTATGTTTTTGAGACTATTGCAGAGGGAGTTGCTTTCCTGATTTCAGCCTCTGTCTTCGTGTTATTAGCATATAGAAAGGCTGTTGATTTTCGAGGGTTTATTTTATATCCTGCACCTTTGCCAAAGTTTTGGATCTGCTCTATTTGCTTGGGAGTAGAGTCTATGGTGTTCGTTAGGTATGGGATCATGTAATCTGCAAAGAGAGAAAGCTTAACTTCATCTTTTCCTATTTGGATCCCCTTTTTGTTTTCTTCTTGCCTAATTGCTCTGGCTAGGAATGTTAAAGAGGAAGGGAGAGAGCAGACATCCCAATCTTGCTCCTGATTTTCAAAGGAATGGCTTTAGGTTTACACCATTTAGAATTATGCTTGCTGTTGGTTTGTCATAAACTGCCTTTATTATATTCAGGAATGTTCCTTGGAATCCCAATTTCTCCAGGATTTTTATCATAAATGGGTACTGGATTTTATCGAACGCCTTTTCTGCATCCAGAGATATAACCATGTGTTTCTTTACCTTGCTCTGGTTGATGTGGTGGATTACATTAATTGACTTGCGTATATTGAACCAACTTTGCATCCCTGGGATGGATCCAGTTTGAACATGGTGTATGGTATTTTTGATGACCTGTTGAAGTCGATTGGACAGAATTTTGTTGAGAATTTTTGCATCTATGTTCATCAGGGAAATCGTTCTATAGTTCTGTTTCGTTGATGAGTCCCTGCCTGTTTTTGGGATGAGGACTATACTGGCTTCATAGAATAAGTCTTGTAGTGAACGTTCTCTTTCAATTTCATTGAAGATTTTGAGGAATATTGGTGTGACTTCTGTTTTGAAGGCCTTGTAGAATTCTGCTGTGAATCCATCTGGACATGGGCTTTTCTCTGATGGGAAATCACTTATTGCTGTTTCTATTTCAAGGCTGGGTATGAGTCTGTTTAGGTTTAAATCTTCATGGTTGAGTTTGGGGGTATCAATTTTTTCTAGAAAATCATCCATTTCTTCCAGGTTCTCGAATTTGTTGGCACAAAGGTTTGCAAAATAGTCCCTTATTGTGTTCTGAATTTTGGTTGTTTCTGTGGTGATGTTACCTGTTTTATCTCGAATCTTGTTTATGTGGGTGTGCTGCCATCGTTTTTTGGTCAGGTTTGCTAGGAATTTGACTATCTTGTTAATATTCTCAAAGAACCAAGTCTTTGTTTTGTTGATTGTTGCGATGTTTTTTTTCTCTCTCTAGTATATTTAATTCTGATTCGCTTTTAATTATTTGCTTCCATCTATTGCCTAGGGGTGTGGCTTCTTGTTCTCTTTTGAGAAGATTAAGGTGATTACATAAGTTGTTGAGTTGCTGTTTATCCAGATAGTTGGTGTAGGCACTCAGATATAAATTTTCGTCTGAGTACTGCCTTTGCTGTGTCCCAAAGGAGGTGGTACTTTGTGCACTCACCTTGGTTGAATGCCATAAACATTTGAATTACTGGTCTAATTTCTTCAATGACCCACTGATGGTTCAGCAGTGTGTTGCTTAGTCTCCATGGATTGTATCATTTTGTGTGGTGGCTGTTTGAGTTGAGCTTTAATTTTAATCCATTGTGGTCTGAGGGAAGACAGGGAATGATTTTGATACTTCTGAATTTGTACAGATTTTCTTTGTGCCCTAAGATGTCATATATTTTGGAGAATGTTTCATGGGCTGCTGAAAAGAATGTGTATTCTGGTATTGCTTGATGGAATATTCTGTAGATGTTGGTTAAGTCTAGTTGGTCTATGCAGTTGATTAGTTCTGTGGATTCTTTGTTCAGTTTTTGGCCTGTTGGTCTGTCCAGAGGTGACAGTGGAGTGTTAACGTCTCCAACAATCAATGTTTTTGGGACTATGTGTGATTTTAGAGTCAGTAGTGTTGGTTTGATGAAGTTGGGTTCTCCTGTATTTGGTGTGTGGATATTTAAGATGGTTATATCCTCCTGTAGGAGAAATCCCTTTATTAGTATGTAGTAACCTTCTTAGTCTCTTCTTACCATTTTTAATTTGAAGTCGATTTTATCTGATGCTAGAATTCCACTCCAGCCTGCATTTGGGGGCCATTTATTGGTAGATTTTATTCCAGCCTTTCACCTTTAGAAGAAGTTTGCTTTTGCTAGATAGATGTGTCTCTTGGAGGCAGCAGAAAGACGGATCTTGATTTTTGATCCAAGTAATGAGCCTATGTCGTTTGACTGAAGAATTAAGTCCATTAATGTTGAGAGTTAGGTTTGAGAGATGATCATTTGTCCTTTCATTGTAGCTATCTTGTTAAAAGCTGTGTCTTCCCAATTCTTGATCTAATATTCTGGTTTTCTATTTAGGGTTCATTTCTCTGTCTGTATTGGGATCTTGATTATTTTCCCTGTATAGTACATCTTTGAGGATTTTCTGTAAAGCTGGTTTGGTGGAGATACATTGTGTCAGTTTTTCCTTACTGTGGAAGATTTTTATTTGACCTACAGCTATGAATGAGAGTTTAGCTGGGTACAGCATTCTTGGTTGATATTTATTATTATTTAGGGTTTGGCATACCTCATTCCAGGATCTCCTTGCTTTTCATGGTCTCTGCTGAGAAGTCTGGGGTAATTCTGCTTGCTTTTCCTTTATTTGTGATTACTTTCTTCTCCATAACGTCTTTAAGCATTCTTTCCTTGGACTCTACTGATCCTGTTATGATCACAATGTGTCAGTGGGATGTCCTATTCTGATCTGGTCGCTTTAGGGTTTTAAATGCTTCTTGTATCTGTATCGGCCTACCTTCCTGGATAGTTGGGAAGTTCTTGGCTAATATTCTGTTAAATAGGTTGCATATTCCATTAACTTCTTTCTCCTGGTTTTTCTCAATTCCTATTCGCCTTAAATAGTGCTTCCTGCTTGTGTCTTGGAGCTCCTGGAGTGATCTGTTTTATCGATTGGATTGGTTTTGTATTTTTGTGTGACATTTCTCCATAGATTCTAGGGAATCTTCAGCTCCTGAGATTTGATCCTCTGCTTCACCTACTTGAGACTGTAGGCTAGTTACTTGATTTTGAATCTCTTTTCCTTCAGACTGGTCTTTCCTGATGATTTCCATGTCCTTGCTAGAAGTATCTCTTAGGTCCTGCATGGACATCTTTACATTATTTATTTGGTTTTGAGTGCTGTCTCTCAAATCTTTTAGCTGGGTAGTTATCTTTTCATATGACTCTTGAAGTTCATTTATCTTTCTCTTTGTTGAGGCCATGAAATCATCTATTACTTTATGGATGGATTGATGTATGGATGGATTCAAACTTTTCATTTAACATGTTTATCAGTAGACTTTGTAGAGCATTTTGAGGGTTCTCTTCTATGTCTTTGATTGACTGCTCTGCTTCCTGCTTGTTTGGAGTGGGAGATATGACTCCATTGTTTGCCATCTTCTGTTTCTTCTGCCCATTTGGATTGGGAATGCCTATCTAAGAGCACCTGTGAGCACCGTTTAAGACCCAAAGCAGACCTTACCAAGCACTGTTGTGTAAATCTTAGAAGTTCACAATTATATACAGATACTTGGTAAAACTGTATATAAAATTAGATTTGGTGTTCCTTAAAAATACAATTTCAAAATAACAACCAATCCTGTATTCAAAAGTTAATCATTACTGTTAAAATACTATGAGCTGGATTTCTCTATAAACCACTTTGATTCACTTGGATTGAACAGGGATATCCTCTATCCAATAACCAGGGATCAATGGAGTCTGGAGGTCCTGAAGGTAAATCTGGAGGATAAGTGAGAGGTAGTGAAGAGAATAGAATAAAATGTATGTGGGGGTGGTGGTGATGGTGGTGGTGGTGGTGGTGGTGATTTTGGTTTCATTTCAGTGACGTGGAAATGTCAAGAAGAATAGAATCGGTAGAAAGAACAAGATTAATATGATGAATAATGGAGAGTTAGCAGAAAAGAGTGAAGCTGTTAGTCATAGGAAAGTAATTTAAAAGAGAATGTGAAAAGAGAAACATAGAAAAATACTGGAAGACAAATGCACAAAACACAAAACAATTAACAACCCAACCCGCAAAAAAGGAAATAAAAAGAAAGCCTATGAAACAAAAAAAATAGAATACAAAATACCAACGACGTCTCAGAAATGAAAAATAGAAAAAAAAAAGTTTAAAAAATGTTTTTAAAAAATGGAGTGTTCCTTGTTTGGGTGGGTTTTCTCCAGTCTCTGGTTTCCTTGCAATGGTCTGTAGTCTATTTTGCTGCTTGGCTGGTTTGACTTGCTTTCAGTTTTCAGGGGGGTGGATCTGCTCTGACCCTCCTCGCCTGTTAGGGAAATCCTGGGGCTCTGTGGTTCGCACAGCTTTCAGGAAGGGCTTGGGGGTCCTCCTTAGATGGAGATTGTTTAGGAGTAAAGGAAGCAGCGGTTGGTTAAGACAATCAGTTCTGGGTCCCCCTATAGTTGGAGGCATTCACTATGGTCTTCCTGGGGTGGAGAATTCTCGGCTTCTATTGCTGTGGTGGATGCAACAGGGGAAGACAAATACTCTTCCCTCCACCTTGTGAATGCTTCTGATGCCATATGGCAGGGTTGGGCTCAAGATCCACCTGTTAGTGTTCCTACGCAGTATGTGTGTGTGATCATGAACACACTGGAGTCGCAAGTATGCACAATCCCCACGTCTTTCTGCAGAGATGTCCAATGATGCATAGTGGGCTGGGTGGACTTTGAGAGCGCACATGGAGGTATATCATGTGTACTCATGGAGGCAGAGTATCTTGCTGTGGAAGTGAACCCTGGGTTGATGAGAAGGAAGGTCCCGCTAGACAGTTCAAAGATGCAACTTGTCGGGTTTACTGTTTTCTGAGGAGATCACCTCTGTTCCTGCTTCTATTCCACAGAACCTGAAGCTATCTATTAGGTATTTAAAAATAAATATGACTCTGTGTGTTTGTGTGTATTTGTGTATATGTGTATGAAAGAGAGAGAGAGTATTCATATACATATGTGCACTAGTACTTGAGCTCAGGGCATCTTTCTTTATTTTATGTTTATTGTAGAGGTGGTGTACAAAGGGGTTACAGTTACATACCTAAGGTAATGACTACATTTCTTGTCAAACTTGTTACCTTGTCCCTCATTTTTCTCCCAGCTTCCCTCTTCCCATATCCCCCCGCCAATTTTCCAGTTATTTTAAAACATATCTTGTAGTTAATACTGTTGCGTTGGTTCACGTTTTACCATTTGTCTATACATTGGAAAACAAAAAACCAACAACATCTGTTAAATAAAAAATAAAAATAAATCTTTAAAAAATGGAGTCTTCCTTGTTTGGGTGGGCTTTCTCCAGTCTCTGGTTTCCTTGCAATTGTCTGTAGTCTATTTTGGTGCTTGTGTGGTTTGACCTGCTTTCAGTTTGCAGTGGGTGGATCAGCTCTGACCCTCCTCCTCTGTTAGTGAAATCCTGAGGCTATGTGGTTCGCACAGCTTTCACATAGGACTTGGGTGTCCTCTGTAAATGGGGGACGTGAATAGTCTTGGGAGCCCTGGCTCCTCCCATCTGCTGTGAGACTGGTGTCTTTATCACCTGGCTTTGGAGAGGCTGTGGACTCAGCAGGGCGGTTGGCTCTGGCCTGGTTTACCTGTCTGAGAGTTGCTTGCCTAGGGGTGGTTCCTCCCTCATGGGCAGGATGGCCTCCTGAGCATAGCTGGCTATGGAATTCAGCTCCATTTTGGGCAGGGAATTAGGCTTCCTCTGAGATGGGGCCATTTATCTGTCTCGGGAACTGTTTGTTCTCTTATCTGGTTGTTCCTTGCTGCCGGTAGCTGCTCGCCACTTTCCGTTTTAATTTAGAAATTCTGGCGGGCAGGGGGGGCACCTCTGGCTGAGTTCACCTGAGTTGTGAACTGTGGCCTGGATGAGCTTCCCACCTGGGCAGGGGTTGTTCTTCTGGGTGGAGCTGGCCCTCATTGGTCTGTCCCTCTTGCTCTTTTCAAAGGTGGCCCCTTTGTCCTTGTTTTCCCCAAGCTGGGTTTATTTCCAGTTTGGTCTGACCCTATGCCAGTGTCAGAGATGGTGCTTTGCTCTGGCAGTGGGGAAAAGGCTACCGATGCTTCTCTGTGGGCATGAGTGAGCATATCTTTTGTGGGGTACTCATGCTTTGTCTGCCATTTCGGCCTGTCCATGCTCAGCCTGCGATCCACATCTGTCTGCCACCATCTGGAGGATTTCACCTTGGTCACTTCTGGGTGGTTTAGGTCCATGAACTGTGAGACGCTGTGCCAGTGCCGGCACTGGCTTGGCAGAGGGATGCGGCCCAGAACTCAAATCTGTGTTTTCAGGCCAGCAATGTCAATTTTTCCTTCCTGGACAGAATCCCTGTACTGTTTTAACTTACTTGGGCTGTCTTTTTAGGAGTAAAATATTCTGGAGTGGTAAAACTGGGGTGTTGGAGAGAGCTTAACTAGGGCTCTGCTGCTACTCTGCTCAGGGAAAATATTTTTAAATTGCTATGTGCTGGTGGTTTATGCCTAGCTATTTGGAAGACTCAAAAGTGAGGATTGCAATTGGAAGCTAGCCTGGGCAGGAAAGTCACTGAGATACTTGTCTCCAATTGATCACCAAAAGAAAACAAAAAAAAACAATACAGCAGAAAGTGGAGCTTTGTGAGAGTGCTAGCCCTAAGCACAAAAGACCAGGATCATTGGACAGACCAGAACTGGCACCAAAATGCCAGAGACCTAGTGAAATGTTCATTGTGACTAAGCCTGCCTTATTATTTAGAGCTAGAAATGGGCTGTTAAGGTCTTGGGAAGAACTAACTGGGTATCAAACTAATTAAAGTCTTCAAAATAACTAAAAGTGTATAAAAAATGTAGTCTATAAACAGTGGTGCCCAATATTAATGGATTTAACCCTATATTATGATGGGTATTTGAGTTCATAATTCCCCGTTGGTTTACTCTTTGCAGCTTCTATAGTAGCAGCCCCCCATTTTGTTTGAGAAATTAGTATTTGACTTTCTTTCTTTTTCTTATGTAATTTGGTAAATTCTCTGCTGAGAATTATGATACCTTGTAGAAAGCTGTTGACACACCAATTACGTGGTTTTCCTGAAGCTAAATGACCCCTGTCAGTTGTTAGGTCAACTGTGAGAATTTATCCCTTCTGCATGTGAGCTTTTCCTGGCCATTATTTTTAAGGACCATCACCCGCGCTCATAAAGATGGGTTCAGTTACTGCAGCCATGTTTACTAGTAAATACTTTGTCTGTTGGCTAAGCTCTCCTGGGGCTACAAAAATCAGAGACCCACTCAGGTGGGTCTAAAAGAAACAGTGGTGTCAAGACTCTGGCTAATTCCTCCCTTTAGGTGGCTGTCCATGTGTCCTGTCGGATGTGTAACAACATCCTGTGCTTTGACCTAGGAGCCGGTTGCATCCGTAATTCTACAACCAAACATGTTTCCAGATGCTTTCAATGTCCTGCTTGGACAGTTCACAGTGGCTGCTGTGTCGGGTTTACTGTTTGCTGAGATCACCTGGGTTACTGCTTCTATTGCACATGGCCTCAAGCTATCTATTGGGTATTTAAAAATAAATATGACTCTCTCTCTCTCTCTCTCTCTCTCTCTCTCTCTCTCTCTGTGTATGTGTATGAGAGAGAGAAAGTATCCATCTACATATGAGTATTAATTCTTGAGCTCAGGGCATCTTTCTTTATTTTATGTTTATTGTCAAGTTGATGTACAGGAGGGTTACATTTACATACCTAAGGTAATGAGTACATTTCTTGTCAAACTCGCTATCTCATCCCTCATTTTTCTCCCACCTTTCCTCCTCCTGTATTTCCCCCTCCCTCCAATTTTACAGTTAGTTTACAACATATCTTGTAGTTATTACTGTTGCATTGGTTCACGTTTTACCATTTGTCTGAACATTTTGAAGTTCCCCTTCCCTTCCCTAATTCAGACAAATATATATATATATATATATATATATATATATATATATATATATATATATATATATATATATATATTACCGAGGGTATCAAAATAAAAAACAGTGACAAGAGGGTAAACCATAGGGAAGATAAGCAAAAGGAAAAAGGAATGATTTCATTTAGCACGTTAAAAATAACAACAATGATAAACCACTTGTTTCCGTATCTTAGAGTTTGTTTCACTTCACATCATCTTATGTGATCATAGGTACTTAACTACTGAGCTATGGTGTTTAACCATGGCTTTCAAGGCCCCCTGGCACCCTGCTAACATGGACACATAGCCTTCCTTCCAGTCTGAGCCCGCCTATTGTGCCACCTGTGCTGACCTCGAACATTCTCAGTGTTGTGTGTGTAATCAGAGGCTAGCTACAGTTTTTTCACATTGCATTCTTGAATTCCTCCAATGAGATTTTGCTTAAATAGTCATGCAGTGTAGGGTTTATTGAAATATATAGTCTTCAGTCTTTGGACACATTTGTTGGAGAAGTTAATCTTTTTGTTAGGTTAAACATTTGTTTTCATGTAGTATCCATCATTTGATTCTGGACATCATCGCCATCCACTGTCATTAAAAAGCAGAAATTCCTCTTTTTATGACAGTTCTTCAGATGTTTGAAATCGCAGATTGTATTTCCCACTACTTTCAGAATAAATGTTTTTATTTTTAAGATTAATTCCCTTGGATTAATAGGCAGTTGGAGTTTGTTTTTCCTTAGAGTGCTTGCTTGCAATACCAGATCTGAATAAAACTGCAGTTTGGTCAGAGAAGAAAACTTCAGTTCTGTATATCATACTGCATACTAAGGAACCTCCAGTTGCAGTCATATTCTTTCTTTACTTGTACTTCTGTCCACAGACATAGAGGTCCATGCTGATTTAAACTTCTGATTTTTTTCATATATGCCACTAATTCCTGCCTTCTCTACTCGTCATTGTACAAGTTTTAAAGGGAAGGAGCACACTGAAGCTTTTTCTATCATTTAATTGGAGAAAAGAGTCTCATAGACTCCTCTACCTGGGCTGGCTTCCAAATGTGATCCTCAGATCTCAACCTCCTGAGTAGCTAGGATTATTGGCATGAGCCACTGGTGCCAGGCAACTTGTCACATTGTTTTTCCCACAAAATGTCCATCCAATTTGTAGAAAATCAAACTTTGGCTTTGTCAGGATTGATTGCTATCATGTTCATTTCCATGATTTCCAACTCTGGGCTTCATAGGACTAGGAAATTTGGTTAAAACTGCCTCCTTCATGCCAAATCTTAGGTCCTTTTGACTCTGTGATGATAATGTGCTAGAACATGAGACTGGAGGGAAGAACTCAGAGGCCCCTTCATCTTCTGCTTTTCTTGCTCTCAATCTGTTTATGAGGGCCTTTAGAAGTGTCTTCTTAGCCACGATGCTTGCATCAAGCATCTTTCCTGAATAGCCATACTTTTAACTATGGTCCTCCAGAGAATGCTCCCTTTTCATGTTAGCAAATGGTACAAGGAAGAAGGTTTTCAAGGTTCAGTAAATTACATGTGCATGAAATCAAAAAGATGTAAGCACGTTTATTAGTGGAAAATTTGTGAATGGCGAGTCACAATTCACAACAGCAGTGTACCATTTAGGAAACCCAAGAGGTTTAGAAAATTAAAATGTATTCCTTTGGAGCACAATATATGTACATATAAGTTCATCAGAAAAATATTTTCCTCTTAACTAATATGGTTAAGAGCAATTAGTTCTAAGGACTGATGTTTTCTACCATGGAAATAGGGAGGGGACATAATTTACAACTTTGCAGGAATTTAGTTGACATTGTCCAGGGTTAGTAAAGTGAATCTAACGTGAAGCGTGCTTGCCTAGCAAGCATGAAGCCCTGGGTTCAATTCCTCAGCACCACAGAAACAGAGAAGGACAGAAGTGGTGCTGTGGCTCAAGTTTCAGATTGCTAGCCTTGACCAAAATAAGCCAGGGACAGTGCTCAGGCCCTGAGTCCCAAGTACCAGGACTGACAAAACAAAAACAAACCCAACAACATAAAAAAACACTCAAAATGGGAAACAGAGGCTGGGAAAATCCAGCCCCTGCCTCATGAGACTTCCAGGCTTCATTCAAGGACTGCCATCTAACACCAAGGGACCCTACTGCTGGCCTTCTCCAGGAGGGGCCACATTTCTGCCTTTTATCCCTAATGTCGATGCCCTTTACCAGCAGGAAGCAGCCAGAGAGTCATTGTCCTTTTCCATACCTATTAAAATGCTGGAATGTCAGGTCCCTCCTGGAGGGCTCCAAGCAGATGCCCCCACCTTATTAAGTGTCCACCCAGTTACTGGGTAACCAGCAGGCCTGGAGGCAGGTACCTTCCCCTTCCCTGAGGTCACATCCTGGCCCAATCAACCTGGCCCAATCCCCTGCCCTAGATTAGGCAGGGCTGGCTGAGGGTCACCCAGTCTCTCCCTTCTCTCCCTTCTTTTGGCAATGAATCATCACCACCACAGGCCAGCTGTTCGGGAATAAACTTTTCTCTCCTGCTTTAAAATAAATATCAAAAAAGGAAAACAGAGCTGAGCTCAAGTGGTAGAGCATTGGCCTGAAGGACGTCAAAGCTTAGGACAGTGCTCATGTTGAGTTCAAGCACAGGCTCCCCGTGCCTACCCCAATGCTTCTAATTACGAAGATATGTATATATATTTTTCCTTGATTGAAATTTAGTACCTACATAAATTTGACAGTATACATTTTAACCTTCCCAATGATAAATATCATCTTTCTACGGGGGAGGGGGGAAGAGGGGGAGATGGGGAGAGGGAATGAGGGAGGGTATGCTGAATATTAGGTCCCTCCTGGAGGGCTCCAAGCAGATGCCCCCCACCTCATTAAGTCTCCACACAGTTACTGGGTAACCAGCAAGCCTAGAGGCAGGTACCTTCCCCTTCCCTAAGGTCACATCCTAATCCATTTGACCCAATCCTCTGCCCTAGATTAGGCAGGGCTGGATGAGGGTCAACTGGTCTTTCCCTTTTCTCCCTTCTCTCCGGCCATGGATCATCACCACCACAGGGCAGCAGTTCGGTAATAAACTTTCCTCTCCTGCTTTAAAGTAAATGTAAAAAAGGGAAACAGAGCTGTGGCTCAAGTGATATAGCATTGGCCTGAAGCTGACAAAGCTTAGGACAGTGCTCTTGTTGAGTTCAAGCATAGCACACCCTCCCCACCCAAATGCTTCTAATTATGAAGATACATATATATATATATATATTTTCTTTATTGAGAGTTAGTACTTACATAAATTTGACAGTATACATTTTAAACTTCCCAGTGATAAACATCATCATTCTAGCGGGGAGGGGAGAAGATGGGGAGGGGAATGAGGGAAGTAACAGTGCAAGGGGGAGGGGGAGGGGGGAATAATGGAGGTAACAGTACAAGGGGTAGTGGGAGGTGGAGGGGGAGGGGAATGATGGAGGGAACAACAGTAGAAGTGGGAGGGGAGGGGGGAGGGCAGGGTAAGCTGAATGATGGCGGTAACAGTACAAAGGGGAGGGGTAGGGGGAATGATGGAGGGAACAAAGAGTACAATGGGGAGGGGAGGGGTATGATGTAGGTAAAATACAGTACAAGGGGGGAAGGGGAGGGGGCAGGGCAAGGTGGAAAGATGGAAGTATGAATCAGTTCAGGTGGAGAGGGGGAGGGGATGGGGGAATGATAGAGTTAACAAACAGTAGCAGGGGGGAATGGAGAGGGAGGGGAGGGGAATGATGGAGGTAACAGTACAAGGGGAGCTGGAAGAGGAGGGGGAATGATGGACATAACAAACAGTACAAGTGGGGACAGGAGGGGGGAATTGTGGAGGTAACAACAGTACAAGGGGAGAGGTGGTGGGGGAGGGGGGAATGATGGAGGTAACAAAAAGAAGGGGGGAGGGGGAGTGCGAATAATGGAAATAAGAAACAGCCCGAGGGGGATGGGGATGATGGAGATAACAAACAGTACAGGGGGGAGGGGCAATAATGGAGGTAAGAAAAAGCATGAGGTTGGGAGGGGGAAGTGGGAGGGGGAATGATGGAGGTAACAAGCAGTACAAGGGGGAGAGGGAGTGGAAAGGGAGGAGGAGGGGGGAATGATGCAGGTAAAAAACAGTACAAGGGGGGAAGGGGAGTGGGGAGGGAGGGGGAGGGGGGAATGATGGAGGTAACAAACAGTACAAGAAAAGTACCCAAGTCCTAATGTACAAAACTGGAACCTCTCTGTTCATCACTTTGACAATAAATAAGGGGAAAAAATAATGTGACAATAACAAATGCTGGGGGGTGGGGAGATATGGCCAAAGGGAACTCTTCTACAGTTAGTGGGAATGTAAATTTGTTCAACTATTCTGAAAGCAGTATAAAGGTTCCTCAAGACACTGAAAATAGAAATTTCCTATGACCCAGCAATTCCAGTCCTGGGCATTTATCCAATTAACCCCAAACCACACTAAGGCTAACAGCACCACATGTTCATTGCAGCATTGTTTAGCATATCCAAGATATAGAATCACCCAGATGCCCCTCAAGAAAATTAATGGATCAATAAAATGTGGTATATGTACACAATGGAATTTTATGCTTTCATCAGAAAGAATGATATTGCTCTAATCATAAGGAAATGGAAATAGTTAGAAAAAAATAGAAAAAAATTACACTAAGAAAGCCCTACCCAAAGAAACATAAACCGTATGTTCTCCCTTATTGGTAATAATTAATATATGTCTAGGATAGACCTAGCAGATGATCACAATAGCTCAATAGCTATATACAGATGATTACATAAGATGATGCTAAGAGAAATGGTCTCCAAAATATGGAAATAAGTGGTTTATCATTATGTTGTTAGTTTCACCCTACTGTGTGATTTTTTTCTTTTTTCTTCTGTTCATGTTCCCTATGACTTAGCCCCTGTAGTCACTGCTGATTCTGGTACCATGGTTATTTTATATATGCCTGTCTGAATTAGGGAAGGGAAGGGGCGCATAAAAATGGTGAGATAAAGGGTAAAATGCAATCCAATGCAACAGCAGTATTTCCAAGAAAATATGTTGGAAATTAACTGTACAAATTGGGGTGGTATAATTGGGAAGGAGGAAAGGTAGGAAAAAAATGAGGGAGTCCTACCTAGTTGGACAAGAAATGTATTCACTATCCAATGTATGCAACTGCACCCCATATGTACTTCACCTTGACAATAATAAAAAAATTATATTAATCAAAGTGAGCGAGACCAAAAGAAACATATGTTGCATGGTCTCCTTCCTTTATAGTCATGAGAATGGGCCTAGGAATCTACAGGGAAACATAGTGGATAGTAAAAGACAAATCATACCACTTATACATGAAATATTATACAGGATTCTCGACATTCAAACAGTGAGACCAAAGAAGGATATTCTTAGGAGAGGATCACAAAAGCTCAATAGCTATGTGCACATGATAATACAAAAGGATGTTTATTGAAGTGAACTTCAAGAAATGGAAACAAGAGATTTTTTTAATTTAACTTTTTATGATTTTTCCCCTTTTGTTGTTGTTTGTGATTTCTATGCTTTTTGCCTTGTATGTAAGTTTATCTGTTTGGGGGAGAGTAAAGGGAAGTACAGAAATGGTAGAACAAAATGTGAACAAATGGAGGAGGGAAACTCATAAGATACATTGTGTTGAAAATTAATCTGTATAACTTGGGGATGGTTTGAGGCGGGGGGGAGGGAATGGGGGAGTAAATGAAGGAAGAGGTCACTTCGTTCAAAAAGAAATGTACTCAGTACATGACCTATATAATTATAACCCCTTTGTACTTTACAAGAAAAGTAAATTAAAATAATAAAAATAAAAATTGAGAAACAGATATGAAAGAGTAATGGAGGACAAATTTCAGCAATGAATGTTATACATGGAAGTATCACAATGTATCCCCTTGACACAATTGGTATATAATAACAAAAAATTTTAGATAAAGGTTATAAAACTAGAAAATAAAATAAATGCATCTCCCATATATTTAATATTTTACTTGGTCCTTCATAAATTCCACAGGAGCTCTTATATGTATCTTTCAATAGAACCGTCAAAGGATAAACCTATAAAATATTTCCCAAGCAATTAAAGGGCTCAATTCAATAAAAATTAATAGCTTGAGGCACTCAACCTTTTTTCTTGGAGGCTGCCAAAACTTTCTTATTTTAATATTCCATTTCAACATCTAGGAAATGTGAATGCTAGAGAGGATCCAATCACTGAACATTTCTAAAGTCACATAGGTGTATGCGCTAGGACTCATAGATTATAGGGCTTTAAAATTATATAGATCAAGAACTATTACTGTGCTGTAGAAGTGTGGCCTGACCTTGTATGTTGATTCAGCTTAAGCTCATTGAAATAATAGCACATATTTCAATGGTCAAAGATGAGAAATACATTCACATGCAAGTCATATAGTAACTATAATAATACAATAATAACTGGGCCAGAACATTCATGGGCTGGACTGTGAAATCAGAAGCTGATATGTAGAAATGCTGTCTGAATTGGGTTTTCTGAAAGGACCCTAAGGTGTTTACTACTGAGTGAAATTTTCTTTTGTCCTTTTTTTTTTGTCAGTCATAGGATTTGAACTCGGGGCTGGGATTCTCTCTGAGCTGTTTTGCTCAAGTCCAGTACTCTATCACTTTGAGCCACAGTGCCACTTGTGCTTTTGTGGTGGTTAATTGGACATAAGAGTCTCACAGACTTTCCTGCTCAGACTAGCTGTTGATCTGTGATCATCAGACCTCAAGCTCATGAATAGCTAAATGTACTGGTGTGAACAACTAATGCCTGGCTGAAATTTTCTTGTGACCTATGTGTTAATAATTTCCAAGCCTTTTTATTTGTCATTGGAGACATATGAAACCTAAGTTCTCCTGGGATAGTGTTCTAATATTTACCTGTAGGCCAAATATATATTGGCTGCTAACTCTTTCAGAAGAGTCAATTAAAAATTTTCAAAACTGAATAAGTTGGTTAAGATTGCTCCTTTCCCAGTTCTGTTTTGCCCCTTTTTAGCCTTCTGTCTTTCAATCAGGCTGATCATCTTGCAACGACTGTTGCAACTTTAGACTCAAAAGAAAAGCTCTAAATTACTATGAATGGGTGATGATCAAGGATATTATACTTGAGTTCCTGTCTAATTGAATGTAATGGCACTTGAGAATACAGATGTTCTCATCCTTTTGACATCGCCAGGCATGGAAGGGTGAATGGAAAGGTGCGAAAATGAAGGCCATGGGTATTGTTGGGCTCAAAGTGTCATTCCAGGAGCATGGCAGGTGTTAGTTCTATTGTGCAATGGAAGGTTTGAATCATCCACATGGCATTTTTGTTGAGTTTTAGAGGAAATATTGGCAAAGCAGAACCATTCTAGAGGGTGACAAGCCACGAAAACAGAAAATCTGCCTGATAAAGAAGAATTTTGGGTGGGACACCATATTGAGGAAATGTTGACAATGTTTGCTAATATATGGTAGTTCATTTCTCTTACCAAACAGAACTATGGTTCAAGAGTGGAAGTGAGTAGGGAATAAATCTGTATTGAAAATAAGAAGTCCTCCAGCACACACATAGTTGTGTCACATAATTTCCTTTTATTTGCTGGCGTCATCATCCTTGATAGAATTCAGCAGTTAGTAGTAGAGATCAGTTCTTGCCTAGACCACACTTAACTAACTTCCATCTTGAAACAACTTCTAAAGTCCAGAATGTTCCCTTCCTTAGCTTATTCTAGTCTTTTGAGATCTTGCTGACTTTTTAAAATGTGATGTTTCTTGCTCAGCACGTTCAATAAAACCCGCTTGTGTAAGAAATGCACCCATCCCTCCAAAAAGACTCACACGATAAGTACAATCTTAAGTACCAATTATGTGTCAAGCCTGTGCTAGGCACACACAAAGTATTTTGTTGACAGTTGATCATCTGTGAGAACTTATAATGACAGTGCGATGTTAGCAGGTGTGTGGAGAAGCAGGGTATATGGAGGAAAGAAGAGATTGATCTGTATTTTTCCCAGTGTGTTGAAGGAAATGTGGAAGGAAGGGAAAGGAAACAGTCCCATGACTACTTGCTAAATGCTCTGTAAAAAGTCTTTTGGCATTTTGTTAGTAGATTGATGGGTGGCCAACATCTACGCCCATTGTTACTGTACATCCCTTATGCATGACTGGCCTTTTAAATCAACTTTCTGGAGATCAGGTTGACATTGCAGGCTATGTGAAATTTTGCCTGGGATTGAATAAAAATGGGTATTTCTTGGAATTTTTTAATAGAATACAGGAGACAGAATCATCATGACTTTTTTGAAAAATAACTTTTGGCATAAAGACCACTTGTTTGCGAGCAGAGGCAGATCTGGTCTCTGGTCAGCTTCTCTTCCCTCAGGCTCCTCTGCGGATTCTGTTGTTGGCCACATTCACGGTCTTTCTCTTGGGTGGTCAGATGTTACAAAGGGCATCACACATCTCTGTCTTGCTTTGGGCCTGGACACACTGATCTTTTTGTTACAATAGGGTTGGTCACCTCGAACTCAACCCTGTGAAAAGTCTGAGGAAATGTGGTTGGAGATGACAACCATGTGACAGATTGCTGTCAGTTCAAGGCCGGTTCCTTGTCAGGGTTGAAAGGAATGACAGGATTATGGTCCCTGGGAAGAGCTCACAGGGGCCTTTCTCTGGGCCAAGGGCACATGGCTTATTCCATGGGGATCATTACACAATACTCAACCATTACACAATATGCAGCACTCGATTCCTAAGGCCTTGATGGTGGGGGGAGGTTGATTTTTACTTCCTCTCCTGTTTTTTGGCTATGTTTATAATTCCTAACATAGTCACTTGGAAAGAGTTGGTAGATAACTTCTCCGGGCCCCTCCCGTGATTCCATCCCTTCTCCTTCTGTGTGAAAACTCATTTTGTAATTTAAACACAAAGAGCAGTTCAATCACCTGTCACTCATGGTCTCAATTACTTGTGGTAATATTTATTTAGCTGCTGTACTGTGGTGGCACTTACTAAAAAATTCATAGAGAATATTAATCACCTATAATATTATGATAGTATTACCATATTACTGTACAACATTATAAAACAGATTCACAGCAGAGTGTGCTTAGAAAATTTCTAAGTACTGTATGCAAGCATTTAGGTTCTTGACCTACTTAAATATTCATTATGCTAACTTAATTCATTTAGTAATTATTTTCAGATTATATATATAATATGTTTTCCCAGTAGTATTTCCAGGGGCTTATATACATATACTTAATGTAATGTTGTGGGTTTTTTTTTTTTTTTGCCAGTTCTGAGGCTTGAAATCAAAGCCTTAGCACTGTCCCTGAGATGCTTTTGTTCAAGGCTAGCACTCTACTATTTGAGCCACAGCACTACTTCCATCTTTTTCTGTGTATGTGGTGGGGAGGAATGGAACCCAGGGCTTCATGCATGCTAGGCAAGCACTCTGCTGCTAAGCCACATTGCCATTCTAACATCTTGGGTCTATTTATGAATTGTTCATTGTGCCAGTCCTGAGGCTTGAACTCAGGGCTTGGGTGCTGTCCTTGTACTTTTGTGCTCAAGACTAGTAGTCTACCATTCGAACCATAGGTCCACTTCCAGTTTTTTTGGTAGTTATTTGGAGATGAGTCTCACAAACTTTCCTGCCTGGCTGGCTTTGAGCTATGATTCTTAGCTCATAGACTCCTGAGAAGTTAGGATTACAGGTGTGAGCCACTGGCACTTAGCAGCTATTTTTTTTGTTTTAAAATCTGATTGGAAAGATAATTTACAATATTTTAAGTGATGGACTGTTTTTCCTAAGTGAAGTATTTTGACATATTTTCTAGGTAAACAGTCATGTTGATGTAAAATATTACATGGAAATATGTTTATGTGTTTATTATGTGGAAGACAGAAATTTGCTTTCTATAATTGTTCATTCACTTGTGAAAAGCCTTTTCCTTCTGTAAATCAGTCTAAAGCTACAAAAATAAGTCCTGAACTATTAGAATCTTATTAAACCATGTATTGGGCACTCTCTCTTCTCTTCTCCTCTCCTCTCCTCTCCTCTCTTCTCCTCTCCTCTCCTCCCCTTCCCTCCCCTCCCTTCCTGTCCCCTCTCCTCTCCTCGCCTCTCTTCTCCTCTCCTCTCCTCCCCTCCCCTCCTCTCCCCTTCCGTCCCCTCTCCTCCTCTCTCCTCTCCTCTCTTCTCACACCACCTGTAGTAACAAGGTTTGAATTCAAGGCTTCATCCTGCCATGTATGCCTGCTCAGCTGCTACTTTGCCACTTACACATCTAGCCCAGCATTTCACTGGTTAATTGGAGATGGAGTCTTTTGGACTTTACTGCTTGGGCTGGCTTTGAACCCTGATCCTCTGGATCTCAGCTTGCTGAGTAACCAGGTTTACAGGCATGAGCCCCAGGTGCCTGGCTAAATCATGTGTTTTAATTTTAACCTGTTTTGTTATGTTCAACGTACACAGTTTAGAAATATGTGATGACAGTAATTTGTATGCAGCAAACTACATTATTCCTAGAGAATTAGAGAATTAGAGGGCACATTTTGGTCATGAGGATTTTTTTAAAAAATAGATGAGTAGAACCCTTGAAATGACAATTAAAAAAATAAGATGGCCCAATATGTATATGAGGAAGTATGATGTAAAACACAATTTAATGAGTTGTATGGTCCTAGATGCTATGAATTCTGAGGATCCAACAATGAGGTCTGAGCTTTCATACAGCTCAGCTTTCTAAAAATTGCTGTTAATTGATCTTACATTAATTATCTCATTTCATTGCTAGAACAACCTGAATATTAGATCGGGTAAGTGTTGAAATCATAATTTGCATATAAGAAAACATAGCCTAATGTATGAAACTGTAACCCATCTGTACATCACTTTGACAATAAATAAGTAATTATTACAAAAAAAGAAAAGGAAAACACATAGAGAGGCTTCTGGCTACTCCAAGTGGAGGTGATGGTGTCTTTCTAATTATAAGGCACATGGTAGCTGTGAGGATTATTCTAAAAAAAGTTTGCTGATCAAAGATGGCCTTTAGAACTTTTGATAACATTGAAAACTACTAGGTCAATCATGATTGCTCTCAACCAACTAATAATGCCTATTTAGAAGTAACAATTATTTGAGAGGATATCATCTTGACAGCATTTTCTATTTTCTGAAAAAAAAAGAAATGTAAGGTTAGACTCCTTTTCTCTATACTGATGATGATGTAGGAGCTCAATGTAGTTCAGTGCCAATGTGATCTTTTTAAATACGACCTATGAAGTTCTGCCTGATGCTTTGCTCATTTGAGCTAAATTTAAAAATTCAAACGCGAGGGGCTTTTAAAAAATAAGTAAGGAATATATTTCTAACAAATGTTTAATCTATTATTGGAAAACTAGCACTTTGTTGATTCTTTGTTTTTGTTATTGTTTGTGTTGCATGAACGCAGGTGCTGTCCCTGAGTTCATTCACTCTCTTCCTCTCTCTCTCACTTACTCTCTTTCTTTTATCCATCCATCCTTCCTTCCTTCCTTCCTTCCATCCTTGCTTCCTTCCTTCGTTCCTGTGGCAGTCCTGGACTCAGGTCCTGAGCAATGTCGCCCGCAGTTTTTTTTTTTTTTGCTCAAGGCTACCACACTACCACTTGAGCCATTGCTCCATTTTTTGCTTTTTTCTATCTATGTGGTGCTGAGGAACCGAACCCATGGTTTCATGTATACAAGGCAAGCACTCTACCACTAGGCCTTATTCCCAGCCCTTCTTCCTTTCTTTTCGAGGCTAGTCCTCTGTCACTGTGAACCACAGTGCCACATCCAGGTGTTTGTTTTCCTTTTTGTTTTGTAGTTAACTGGAGATGAGACTCTTTAAGAGACATTCTTGTCCTCATTGGCATTAAACCATGATCCTCAAAGCTCAGCCTCCTGAGTAGCTAGGATGACAGACAGGCATGAGCCACCAGCACCCTGCACATTGGGACACTTCTAAAATGTAGATCTTATGCTTAAATACCTCTTCTCCACTGCCTTATGGAAGGAGCCCAAGTTGACCCCAGCCTTTTTTTAATTTTCCTAATACTTATAGCATTCAGCAATAGGAATTCCTGGTTTCTAGAAACTTGTTTTCTTCCTGCTTTTCTGTCTCTGTCTCTTCTTCCTGGAATCTTCCCCATTCATGTCTGCCTGTCAAATGGCTACCCAGCCTTAATGACCTACACAGACATCAAGTTGAAATGATAAGCATTCTCTTAAATCCTCCAGGTAGATCAGAAGCTGTGCTAGTACTGGTTATATTGCTCTTCCTAATAATGCCACATAATTCACATGCAGTTTGTTTCTGAGCTGGTCTGTCTCCCTTGTGTCTTCCTCTATAGCACATTTGTATCAGAGTTCTATGGAGAGTTGGGAAACAGATCTCAATGAACTCGTGTTCCAATAGGAGGTGATTTGGTTCATTCTAGCTGATACCTCTATTGTCTATATCTATTAGATAATGGGGTTGGGTTCAAGGAATTCCAAATATCATTCTTGCCTTCAAATTTGGCCTTGTAAAACAATTTATTTTAATAATAGGACACGGAAGTTTACATTCTGTTATGTTTTGTTAAATGGAGATACTGTAATTCTTTTTTTTTTTAATCTTGAAGTCTTTGTACAAAGGAGTTGTATTCACCATATCAGTTGAGTACAATGCATCCCCTTCCTTCATTCTCCCCATCTCTCCTAGCCTCATGCCTTGCCTCAGCTTTCTTAACCTTAAAAGATATGTACAAAGTACACCACGTGTGGGTAGAGAATGTTACAGGTTGAACAATACTGAAACATATTGCATCTGAGAATGAAGATGGCAAAACAAAACTCAGTGAAAGCTATTGAATAATAGGGGTTGAGAGGGCAGGGAATGTGAGAGTAAAAGAATTATTAATTTAACATACTGTATCATCATTTATAAAATCTCTTTTAAAAGGTGCTAAATTGAAGAGCTCTTTTTCTGCAAGTAGTGTTTGCAGTAAAAACGTTGTTAGAATTTTGAGATGATTTTTCCCCTTTTTTGTATTAAATTTAGTACAAATATTGTAAAAGTTAAATAATTTTTCCCCAGACTCTCAATGTTCGATCTTATAATGTGAAATAGAAAGGAAATCAGCATGCAGAATAACTATGTTGTGAAGGTTTGAAAATAATTATATATATAAATAAATGTACTCCCTTGAAAGACACTGGTCAAATTTCTCTTCTGCAAAGTTCATAGTATATGATGTGACAGTACTATTTAATATAATTAACTACAGAGGTTTAGTAAATGTTGCCCTCCAAAGAAAAAATCCAAGATGGTAGGTGGGATTTTCACATTACGGTGAGTACAATGTTGAAGTAGACATAGTTGGTCTCCTGGGTGTGCTTTATCACTAAATGCAAGAACTCCACTCACCTAATTTATTTTAGCAAGGGAAAGACTATGCTCTTGAATAGACACTTAGGTCAGAGAAAATACGTTCAAAAGAGTTAGTTTCAGCTAGGTAAAGTAGGATTTGGTACACTCGGCATTTTCTCTTCCAATTTTTTTCTAGCAGCCAGCATTATTTTTAATGACCTTCATTAAATTTTTACAAATCAGCACTGCTTATCCATGTTCTTAAAGATTTTTGCACTTAAATGTTTTGGAGTAAATACCGGTAACATAAATAGCGCCATATTCATAATGTGTCTAAAAAAGTATGCTGGTTATTTCCCCCCACTTAGGTAGCATTGGTGTAGCCAGTAGAAAGGACTCAGTTGGAGGATCAGAATTGTTGGAAAGTCTGGCTCCACTGTTAATGAGTAGTTTAGGATTGGAAGGTCTTTAAGTGCTTCCAGCCTAAGTTACCTACTCCATCAAAAATAGAAAGAGAAGCGCCTTTTGATGATTAGCAAGACTGCATGGAGCTCTCTAGAACTAATACAGCATCTAAGGAATTAAGTCTATAATCACTGCCATAGAATGACGCTAGTTAAGAGGTATGTTATTATGGTCTTCAGAGTCAAAGTTTTAATGAAAGAATTCTATGCTACAGGTTTTCCAGTGCCCAGCCCATGTTAGTCTTAATAAATACTAAAGAACTGAGTTAGTAAAATGGTGTGCAAAGAATGTTTAGTTGAGTGTCTCATTGGTGCCATATGGTATAAATATGAGTAGGATACCTGCAAAGAAGCTTCAGAGTGGAGAAGTATCCAAATATCCTCAAATTCTCAAGCTGTCCAGCCTGCCGGGCCAGCTGGCAGGGGAACAGAAATCCTGACTGAGGGGCGGCAGGGATACGGAAAAGGAAAAATAAGGCAAGAGAAAAAAGACAAGAGACAAAGATGGGGTACGGGAGGTCTGCAGCTGTGAGGTTGAACCTCAAGACTGCAGCCAAGTTTATTCCAACTACCAGCTTATATGCAGTTTTGGAACCAGGGAATAGCATAGGATTGTTAAAATTCCAGAACATAAAGAGTCTTTGAAGTTTGCAACATTTGATTACAGTAAACACAGGACAAGGTTGATTAACATAGGAATCTACTCCAGCGGACATAGCAAGGTGGGGACATAGCAAAGCAATTCCGGACAGTGGCTGTGAACAAATGTCCTTGCCTTTAGCATATCCTGGCAGTAACAGCACAGCCAGAGGTGATAATGAACCTAGCTGCAGGTCTGGCTCCCGTCATCTTGGCGACATCGGCACAGCCAGAGTTCAGGATGAGCTTAGCTGCTAGCTCGGCTCCCGACAGTTCCCCCGTCTTTTTATTAAAAGAAGCGAACCCGCCTGTCTTAGGTGGGGTGAGTACCTCAGCCTGCCTTACCCATCTTAGGGAACAACTTCAGAGCAGTGCTGAAGGCCCTGTCTTAGGTCGGTCTAGGCTGGCACTGCCTCATACCCGTCTCTGGCTGCGGTTCCTCTCGGGGGAAATTCATTTACTTGGAGCTTGACCTTATGGAGTTGGCTGGCTAAACTCATGAAAGGGTTTTGCAATATGCGTACAATGCAAGGAAGACATAGGCAAGCCATCAGCAAAAGTATCCCTGGGCCGAGCAATGTCATTAGCAGCCCCTTAACATTAGATAAGGAAGGGACATACTGTTGAAGTTGTTCAAACAGTTCTTTTGCTGTTTCTGCCACTTTAAAGTCCAAGGGCGGGGCCTGTTCTAGTCCGGCTATTTGTCTATGGAGTTGAAAGAGATCTAAGGACAAGTTATTATGGTGCCAAATACCATTTAGATGTGCTACAACTTGTTCCCAAGGATAGCTTGACCCATTATACTTATGGAGGGTCACACAAATAAAGTCAAACCCAGCATGACAGCGCACCCGTTGCAAAGTTTGTAAGGCACGAATTTGTTCTCCCAGAGACAACACAGATTCATACAATGCTTCTAATTTTTGTTCTACCTTATCATCAATCCTGCCTTGAAAGTGCAGGGCTTGCGTGGTATTATGAGCAAGCTGATTAACATGGTGAGCTGTCTGCACATTTTGTGTTAAAGCCACAGTAGCCGCTGCAGCAGAGGCAGCTAAGGAAATAAAGGCTAAAATTCCTGCTATTAGTAGCCCTACAAATCGTCTAGGGTGCATAAGTTCTTTTAAATGTTTTAACACTTGAATACCTGTTTCTTCATACCAAGCTTCAGATAAGTTTACAGGAAGCATAACAAATGGTGGTTGCTTAATAATAATTACAGAATCAGTAAGACCACTATACAAGCAATTTGTAAAAGAACAGTTAGTGCAGGTAACATTGAAATACATGGCTCCTATAGAAATATTAAAAGGTCCATACATAATAGCATAAGGGGGTGTTACACAACTCATAATATTTTTTAAAAAAGTAGAAGTGGGCCAGGAGATATTATTCAGAGCAGCCACTAACATCCAGACATGGCGTTGAGGGCGTCCATTCATCCACCACAGACCTGGGTTGAATTTATTGGTGAGATTAGCTCCAGACCAGTCCATCAGCTGAGAATTAGTTCTTGAAATATTGGTTATAAAAGGGTGATCATGTCTACACTTTACGGGGTGCAGTTCTCCCGTGGATTCTACAATTTGAGAGGAGTTGATGCAGCGAGGTATCATGAAGGACGAGGTAGAATTGGCATGTACAGGAAACCCAGTAGGCAATGAAGTCATTTGTATATTATATAGTTGACTATTATCAGGAATCCAAATTCTATAGTTTATGGATTGCATCACAGTACAGCCTGGAATATAACTGTTGGATTCAGTTGTAAAACATAAAGGGGTTCCAATGCCAGAAGCTGCAAAGTCTCCCATTTTAACGTGTTGGACAAAAGGGTCTGGAGCTGTACCGTACGCTGATCTGTTGACATGGACAAACACCTCAGCTCCCTCCCAGGTCGCAGGGTGCACAATCGGTGGATCTGGCACATAAGCCCAGTGGGTCAGCGCTTGTACCGTTCTGATGAGTTTCCACAATCCGAGCACAACGCTCAGGTAGCCAGCGGGCATCATTTTCATCCTGTGGAAAAACACAGACATGTCCTCGACCCCATGTCAGTACCGGATCGGGCCTGTGCCAAGCACTTGTTAAAGGATCTTTCCACTTAACTTGGGCAAAAGCTCTTTGCTCTCTCTTTTCCCAGAACCGCTGTGCTACGGAGTGGCCATTGAAATCCAAATTTAAAAAATTTAGTACGAATAAAGTATGAGAAAGTATATTAACAGGAGAGAAGGGGTATAGTTTCCCCCCCTTTTAATTTAGAAAATTTGGTGTTTTAACAAACCATTGGCCCGTTCGACAATTCCTTGACCATGAGGATTATAGGGGATTCCTGTAGAGTGAACAATTTGGTAAGATTTGCAAAAAGTTTGAAAAGCTCGTCCAACATATCCCGGACCATTATCAGTTTTAATTTGTTTAGGAAGTCCCATAGTAGCAAAGCAGCATAAGGCATGGGAGATATAATGTTTGCCAGCTTCCCCGCTAAGAGGAGTAGCCATAATAAAATTAGAGTAAGTGTCTATTGTAACATGGACAAAGCGGAGCCGTCCAAAGGAGGGGATGTGGGTAACATCCATTTGCCACACATGGTTAGCCACTAAGCCTCGGGGATTAATCCCATTGGAGGGCACAGGCAGGAAGGTAGCACAGTTGGGACAAGTTTTTACAATTTGACGAGCTGCCTCACGAGTAATATGAAATTGCTGACGTAAGGCACGACTGTTTTGATGGTGGGCAGCATGTGATTGCTTTGCCAAGTCGATTTGAGAAAGAAAAATTTGGGTAGCCTCATCCGTAATAGCATTGTCCTCACTTAATGGTAAGAAGAGGCAAAGTGAAGTAATTTGTTGGAGGGACAATGATGTGAAATTGTGCCCAGAAAATTGGCCCAAGCAATGGCCCAGGAATCACAATGAATATAAAGCCATTCTTGCTGCTGCAAAGTATAGGGGATATAAATAACCTGTGGATCTCGTCCAAGATACTTACAAGATTCCACACGGCACATATGGACTAAGGTGGCTACCAATTCATAATAAGGAATTAATACTTTTGAAGGAGTAGCAGGCAAGGAAAGCCACAAAAGGGGTCCCTTCTGCCAGAGGACCGCTGTTGGAGAATGAGGTGTAGTTAAAATATAAGCTTCCCAAGGGGCTGAGTAATCAATATAATTTACATGTTGGGAAGAAATGGCAGAATTTACTATGCTCAAGGCTTTTGCTGCTTCAGTTGTCATTTCTCTGGGAGATGTAGGGTCAGGGTCCCCCTTCAACAGACCAAACAGAAGGAAAATTTTGGCAAGTAGAAGAGAGAGAGCCCATGTTACAAAGCTTTGACGCAAGTTGGGGCTATTCGCCATGCCTTGAGGCAACACTAGCCAATGGTACCGTTTCATGGGTTCTTTAAAATTAGTAGAGGGGACAATAAATGCAAAGCGTTTGCAATCTTGAGGAGCAAGAGGTATGGTATAAAAACAATCTTTTAAGTCAATTATAATTTTGTATGTATTTTGAGGAATTTCCATAGGAGAGGGCAAGCCCGGTTGTAATGCCCCCATAAGTTCCATGGTGGCATTCACTCGCCGGAGATCCTGTAGGAGTCTCCATTTGCCAGATTTCTTTTTAACAACAAAAATAGGTGAATTCCATGGGGAAGTAGTAGGAGCAATGTGGCCCAAGTCCAGCTGTTTCTGCACCAGCTGTTGGGCAACAACAATCTTTTTAATTGATAGGGGCCACTGATCCACCCACACCGGAGTGTCTGATAACCATGTGATAGGATCAGCATGAGGGACAGGACGAGCAGCAACCCCCGTTAAAAATATCCCAGCCCTTGTCTAGGAGGTCGGGGCTGAGGTTGAATGGGTTCTCTAATTCCTTGTTGATGGCTTCCCAATCCTCCTGAAGGCAGTAGCCCTTGACTTAGGAGTTGACGAATGACTGCATCACTAGGGCTAAACAAATAAACTCCCATCTTTTCCATAATATCTCTGCCCCACAAATTTATGGGCAAATGATCTGGAAAGTTCCAGAATGCCCCCTCACCATCTCTCCAGTAAAGGATGGGTGTTGGGTGTCTGTGGCATGGCCAATCCCCTGCAAGGATGTAAGAGACGCAGTAAGAGGCCAGTTGGAAGGCCAATGTCTCTTGGCTATCACAGACACATCTGCTCCTGTATCTCACAGACCTTGGAAGGGCTTTTCTTGTATATAAATTGTAAGCTCGGGCCTGTCCCAGTTTATGTTTTGAACCCAAAATATGTCTGAGGACCCAAAACTCCTTTCTCACCTTTTAATAGATCAAATAAGGGTTTTAATTCAGCTGTGGACAATTTAAGATAAGGGTGAAGCCAATTAATATCTCCCAGAAATTTTTGAAAATCATGTAAAGTACGCAAATGAGATGTCTTAACCTGTAATTTCTGACTAGCAAAATAATAAGGACCCAAAATATGACCAAGAGGGATTTTTATTTTTCTCTGCCTGGGCTGGCTTTGAACTATCCAAAGAGTCTTAGCCATAAAAGCCCTTTTTATTTCCAATTAGAGCAACAGGAGAACAAAAGGTGTAGAGTTTACCTGTAAGTTGCTAAGAATTGACCAACAAGTAGTTGCCAGAGATTTGCTGTAACACTTAAAGAACAGCAGACTGAATGGGGTCCAAGTGTCATTAAATCTAGTCATATTATTTAACCTTACCTTACTGGCACGTGAAAGAGAAAACAAATGAATAACAATAAGTCTCAGCTTCAGTGGATCTGAAGTGGCTGTGTCTTCCATCCCAAATTAGCAGGCCAGCAGGAGAGATGGTTTGCATCTGGATAAGGCTGTAGTAGAGCTCCCTGGATAGGCTGTCACATTTCCTGCTTGTTGCCTGTAAATTTCTACACAGACTGGTTAAGGGCATTCTTAAACAGATTTTAGAAGGCCTGGGCCTTTAACCATCTTTCTAGTTGCAAAATCCACACAGATTGAAGGCTAACCAAGTCTGCTCTCTGTAGCAGTTTCTGAATCACAAACAACTCCCAGTTTGGAAGCCGACTGTGGAGGCAGCTTTCTGTAGCCATAGACTGCCACGGTCCACTCAGCTAGCACAAATGTCAACCTGTATCCTATAAAGCAAAATGTTAATTTGGGGTCCGGAAAATTTAGGTTAATAGTCACACCTGTGCAGTTATTTCAAAATGACTCTGGTCCCCTGATCTTAAAGAGTTTGAGAGCACCGCGAAAAAAGAGAAAAAAAAAATGGAGAAGCAAAATCTTAATCTATACCAAATAATTGTCAGGATTAGATGTACACTTGACTCTTAGCATAGATAGACATAAAGAATAACATACTGGTTGTACATCATTGCACTTATATCACGTGCTGTATATTAAAACCTTTTGGAGTTTTTCTTAGACACATTTGTTTGCTCCCAAACATATCAGTTTAGGCTTAAACCTGTTTTTTGTTTTGTTTTTAAGTTTTACCAACACATAGACATAGACATAGACATACATACACATACAGACAATGTGCACACGTTTTGGGGCGCGCTTAGAATTGTTCTTTAATTGGCCATGTAAGTTTTTCTGGAATTCCAGTGGCAAATGATATTATTTTGCCTATATTCTAGAACCACGTGGTTAGATAGTAAACAAAAAAAATCTTTTCAGCAAACCAAAATTTTCAGATCATCTGAGAAGCCAAATTTTGAGAAACCAGTTTAGCTCACAAAGGGAGTATATGGGAGACAGGATATGAACACAGACAGTGAGCTCACAGTAAGACACCTTCATCTTGCAGCATTTGAATTGTAAGGCACCTTTGAAATGCAAGGTTACAGGACTCTGCCCAGCCTCCAGGAATTTGGCATGCTTGTTACCTGGGGGATGGGCAGGCTTTCACTCCATCCAATCCTATTGTCTACCATGTGCTCAATGCTAGAGAAAGTTTATGATTTAGCCAAACAAGCAGAATTTAACTGAATCTCCAAAACTTAAACATCAATAACAAGAATAGAAAACCTTTCTTTGAGTCTTTTAAAGCAGATGTTAAACAAATATCAATACCCATCCTATGTCACAGGCAGGCAGGCAGAGTTTAGAGGGAGACAGAAAAAGAGACAGAGAGAACTTCATCTGCCTGAGCGCTCATAGAAGTTATGTAAATCCTGCAAAATATTCCAAATATATATGATTGGGCTCAAACTTGAGCAGCTTTCCCGAAACAATTTAGAATTGATGAGCAACCAGCTGAGCTGAACTAGAGATCAGTTATCTCCAAACACCCACAATTGCTGATCTCCTTGACCTAGCCCAGTGGATTTATGGAAAAATATAAGCTCCAGTCTAATGGTCACTCACCCTGGTTGGGGTTTTAAATCTGTCCTGGTGGATGGAAATAGAGCGCTGGGTCAGGACAAGTTACCTTAGTGGTGTTAGCATTTCCCTAGCCTCAGGTCCCTTCCCTCTGCTAGCAGCCTGCACCTAGGAGAGCTGTAAGTCTGCCAGGACTGTCTGCGGGGCTCACCAGTATCTCCTGTTAAAGGAGTTTGTTGTTCTGGATGAAGCTGTGATAATAGAGCTATAACTGATTTTAACATAGTCTCAACATAGGTCAATCTATCTTTAATAGGCTTATTGAATAATTTCTCCTCAGAGTCTGAGCCATCTGAGTCTTCCTTAATGTCTAGCTCAGTGGGTTCAGGTCTTGTTAATTTTCTCAGCTCTTCCCAGGCAGCAGCATACGCTCCCAGAGCTGGGCAACACTCATCAGGTCCCTGTTCAGTTTCTCCAATCGACTGATCGAATTTAATCTATTCATGGCTAAGATCTAAGCAATCTCGGACCAGAAACCAAAGAATAATAGCATCCACTGAGGTTTTCTCAGGGCCAGTTGCATCATAATGTTCCCTTTTTTTTTTTTTTTTTTCAATTTTCTAGCAAGTTTCTAAGTTATTGGTTCCTTCCTCCAGGAACTGGGGGCATGCTTTCTCAATAAAATAAAAGAAACGTTCTAAGTTACTTTGGCCAACTTTCACTGCCCGGGCATTAAGCATGCCTTTGGGGGCCTGCATGTATAGCATGCGGCTATTACCTTGTCCCATAATTTATTACTCCAGACAATACACTCTCCTCCCGCTCTCCTTCCCAAGCATTCGGACGTCCTTACCTGAGCGGGGGTCACCTGCCGTCGATCCCAGGCCTTCAAGTCCCTGTTCCAGGCGCCAAATCTGCCGGGCCAGCTGGCAGGGGAACAGAAATCCTGACTGAGGGGCGGCAGGGATACGGAAAAGGAAAAATAAGGCAAGAGAAAAAAGACAAGAGACAAAGATGGGGTACGGGAGGTCTGCAGCCGTGAGGTTGAACCTCAAGACTGCAGCCAAGTTTATTCCAACTACCAGCTTATATGCAGTTTTGGAACCAGGGAATAGCATAGGATTGTTAAAATTCCAGAACATAAAGAGTCTTTGAAGTTTGCAACATTTGATTACAGTAAACACAGGACAAGGTTGATTAACATAGGAATCTACTCCAGTGGACATAGCAAGGTGGGGACATAGCAAAGCAATTCCGGACAGTGGCTGTGAACAAATGTCCTTGCCTTTAGCATATCCTGGCGGTAACAGCACAGCCAGAGGTGATAATGAACCTAGCTGCAGGTCTGGCTCCCGTCATCTTGGCGACATCGGCACAGCCAGAGGTCAGGATGAGCTTAGCTGCTAGCTCGGCTCCCGACAGTCCAGAAAAAGAACTTGGCTCCATTCTCCAGAAAGTTCCAACAGAGGAACTTGCCTCCCAAGGCTTCGGGTGATGATAGACATGGTTTCAGGGGAAGGTGGTCACTTCCAGGAAGGTCCCACTCTGGTGGAAAATGGTCTCCTTGTAAGGGCAGGAGTCCTGTGGGGCTTCATTCGTTGTGGAACCTTACTAAAACCTGGCTGGCCTCGCCTGAGCAGGGAAAGCACGCCATGTTTAGCATTTACTCAACTTTGCTCATTCATACTAGGGTATCATGATGGACCCTGAGTCTTTTTCTGTTTCATTAATTATTGAATTAGGTTTGCGTGTATCTTTACATGTTTCATTTTAGAGTATGTTGTGCCTGTTGGGTGCTTGAATTCAGGGCCTGGGAGTGGTCTGAATTTTTACTTTTTTAAAAATCAAGATTAGTGCTCTACCACATGAGCCACAGCTCTACTCAGAGGCTTTTTTTTGACTGGTTACTTGGTGATAACAGGCTCACAGTCTTACTGGTAGGGCTGGCTTCAAACAGCAACCCTCAGCTCTCAGCCTCCTCAGTAGCTGGAGTGTAAGCATGAGCCAATGGTGCCTAGCATATTTTGTTAGTTTTTGAGAAATAGCTCATACAGGTTAATTGAAAAGCAGTAAAAAATTATTTTTTCTTATTCTTTAATGAAACAGCTTACTTAACAAGAAGAAATTCCAGAACAGGTATCTTGTGTGTTATGGAGAGGTGGTCTATGTCCATGCATAACAGTGGCTTGTTTTGCTCGCTTTGCATTCTTGGATACTAGACATTGCTTTCCACCTCAACAGCCATACTTTACGGTATATATATATATATATATATATATATATATATATATATATATATATGTGTGTGTGTGTGTGTATATATATGTATGTATTACTACATACGTAGGAATCATGAGGATGTGGGCATACATTCTTTTTCTAGCAGAGTTATTTTGTATAATGAAGTATTTTCTCTGCAGAGAAATCAAAGGAAAACGGTAAATGCTAAAATTATTGCAGATGTTCTTTAGTCACCCAAATCTCTTGATGCTGATGCTATTTCCTCTGCATTGTTGCGTGTTCTCCTTGTAATATGTTACAGATAGAAAAGCTTTTTTTCTGGAAAAAAAATGCTCCGAAGTGAATTTTCAATCAGTGTGACAACTTAATTGCAGTCCAAATTTTATGGTGAAATAATTTCAATATTTGAAAGTTTTAGATTTTTCCCCGAAATAATTTCTTGTTCCATGTACAGTTTTTCCATTACTAATGAAGTGATCTTGATGAATTTGTGTCAGAAATAAGGAAAGTCGCAATGGGCTAGATCCAAACAGCAGATCAACAGTAAGAACAGGACTCCAGTTCTCTTAGGCTGGCTCATCCAATGCTATCCATAAGGCAGATACAGGAAGTTATGCTGACTCAAGAAAAAGAGCAAAGAATTAAACATTTTCTTATGCTGAAAATTACAATGGGATTTTATTTAGTTTGGTCAAGAACACTGTGAACATTTTTTTTTTTGAGCTTTTCTCTAGTTTCCTTATTTTGTGGTGGTCTTCAGATTACTAGATCTTTACAAATCCACATGAATAAAGAACATTTACTGTTCTGAATTGAAATAGGTTGTTTGTTTGTTAGCTACGACTTACCTTTAAGGTCACTAGAGGATTTAATTTGACTTGTATTTTAGACTTCATTTTTAATGAGTAGAAATTATACTGGAAGGCAGGGTCTGGCTTTGTTGCCTTGGCTGGTATTAAGGCAAAGTGCTCAATCAATTCTTCTGTCTCAGAGTCTGGAGTCACTGGGTCTGAAATGTGAGCCCCGGTGCCCCAATACCCAGCTTCATTGCATTTCCTTATTTTCCCAGGTATAGGGATGAGAATTTGATTGTGTTTGTCACTGAGTGACAAAAGAATTGGGAGTGTGTTTCATCTTCCCCCTCTTCTCTCTCCTTCTCTTCACCTCTCCTTTGTCTTCCCATCCCCTTCTCCCTTCCTTCTTTTCCTATTCCTCTCCCCTCCTTCTCTTGTCTCTTCCCCTTTCTCTCCCTCTCTTTCCCCTTGCCCCTCTTCTGTTACCTTCTCTCCCCCTCTCCAGCTTTCTTCTTTTTCTTTTCTTTTTTTTTTTTTTTTTTTGGCCAGTCCTAGGCCATGAACTCAGGGCCTGAGCACTGTCCCTGGCTTCTTCCTGCTCAAGGCTAGCACTCTGCCACTTGAGCCACAGCGCCACTTCTGGCCATTTTCTGTATATGTGGTGCTGAGGAATTGAACCCAGGGCCTCATGTACACGAGGCAAGCACTCTTGCCACTAGGCCATATCCCCAGCCCTCTTCTTCTTTTCTTGCAGCACTGGGAATCAAACCCAGGGTCTTGAGCATGCTAGACCAACCCAAATGGAGTTTTTTCTGATATTATATTTGGAAAAAATGACTGTGTTTTTCAAATATTGTTAATCCCCTAAAATTCTCATCCCCCAAACACAATGATCCCAAACCCTATGGAAGTTCACAGCCAATTAAACTAGTTGTAGTTGAGTATTTGAGTTTGTTCTTCTCCATCATGAGATTTAGGATGACCTCAGATGTGGGCCATGCAGTTAATCTGACAAAGGCACGGGCCATACCAGCCTGGAGAGGACTTCCAGAAGCAGGTTGTCCAGAGTCTGGCTTGACATTATAACTAGATTATAACTGTAATTTTGGGTTGGTTTTCATCAGACGATGACATGCAATTCAGCTATACAGAAAAAAATGTGTATCCACAATTTTTGGTCATGTTCTGTGGCTGAGAATAGCCTGTGGTTTTTTTCTCCTCAACAATGAATACTGTTTCAGATGGTAGTTAAGATGATCATATTAATTAGTATGAGGGCATCTATGTAGTTATGAACTCTAGTCCTAGGTCATTAGGACAACATCCTCTGTTCACCATATCTTACAAGCTTTAGTACCAAGAACATAAAAGTCTCTGGGATATTTTTAGGATGTTGGAGGTTACACATTAGAAGCCATAAGTTTAATAGGGGCATTGTCTCTTCAGAAGAGTCTGTCTATCACATGTGAAGATTTCTAAACCTCCCATGCCTTTGCCACATCATGGCGATGAATCCTAATGTTGGTATTCTCAAGTTATTTCTAAGTTTTCAACATAGTTCCACTGATAGTAAGAAACATTAGAACTTCCTGTTCTTTAACGTATACACCACAGCAAAGAAACATAGGCAAAGGTAGGACCCAGGAATCAATGCCTGTAACCCTAGCTTCTCAGGAGGGTGAGATCTGAGGATTGCAGTTTGAAGCTACTTGGGGCAAGAAAGCTTATGAGACTCTTATCTCCAATAAACTACTCAGAAAAATCTGGAAATGGCACTGTGGCTCATGTGGTAGAATGCCAGCCTTGAGCAAAAGTTGCTTGGGACAGTGCCCAGAGTTCAAGTCCCAGGACAAACAAAAACAAAAATCACATGCAAGTGTAATAATTTATTGATTTGGTATGAATTTATTGTAATAAACACGTATAAAGACAATATCATTGTTGAAAAAGACTAAAGAGAAATTAGTGTCAATGTGTTTGAAAAAAATGGGGTCATTTGATGTTTAAATCTGCCTTTGGCCTTTTTTATTGCATACAAGTTGTCTAGTCTGACATGTTAGGTTGTGTTGAATGCTCTGCTCCGGTTCTCTAATGGTACCAAATAGGGTAATAGATTAGAACTAGGAGAGATGAGCAGCTACAGCTCATATTTGCCTTGAAATCTTGAGCATTTTCTGATTAAATCCTGGAATGATCAGTGAGTCAACTTTGCTCAGCATACTAAATCATGATTTTCCCCCCATCTTGGTGACATGGTTGAAATTGTAAATATCAAGTGTGTTTGAACAAGAGCATGATCCATAGACCTGGATATGAACCTACTTCACATATGCCTTATTACAAGAAACATTATAAATCGCCTAACTAGAAATTAGAAATCTACCTTTTAGCAAGACTATTTTGAAGTTGGAAAATACTCGTTTTCCTCTGCAAAAGAATGGTCTGTGTAGCATCCAGTGAAATGGATTATCTAATATCAGAGATACGAACCTCAGACTCACAGAAGCCAGAAGGCATTAGTCGACCTTGTGCTGGGCTTAATGGGATAGCTTTTTAGAAGAATTTGGCCAACAGCACACAAGTCTAGCTGGGCATTATAAATCTAGAATGGCTCAGGATGAATTTAACCTCACTCCCCGACCCATCTTCTTCTCCTGTGTCTCCCAGTGAATGGTGTCATTGTCCAAACCAGACTGAAGTTGCCTCTTTAAATTTTAATTTTGGAAAAAAATGGGATTAAGTGGTGAAAGGTGCCAGAGAAAATGATGAATAATGGAAATAGGTAGTAACTACTGGCCTGTGTACATGTTAAATAATTGTTTATATGAATGTAAGCACTTAGAATTACAAATGAATATCTCTCATAGTTGATTTCATTTCTGTGGCAATCTTAACTCCAGTCCTAAGGCACACAAAAATATGAGTGAGACTGAACTGTTATTGATTACTGATGTGACTCTACTGGTGTCAGTCAACAAGTGGTGAGATTCTTCTTTTGTCAAACTATTGCTGAGACTGAGCCATTGTCAAGTGTTGGTGACACATTACTGGTACCATTCCTGTGGAGTCAGAACCAGAGCAATGACTTCTGTAATTGAAATGAATCGACTTTGCCTTGGAGCTTTACTATACTAAATCAAACTAGAGATGGATGAACAGGAAATACTCTTCTGTCTCAGTGACAGAAATTGTCTGTCTACAGACATTTCTCTTGGTCACTATGGCAACTACCCCTCCCCACACTTTGCTAGCCATTAAGATGTATCAAGACAGAGATGACCGTTTGCAGCATCAGGTATTTGAAATAAAAAGAGATTTGCTAGAAAGTTGGAAAGTTATTTCTTGGAGGAAAAGTGAGATCCTTAAAAACCTTAATTGACTTTTTTTCATACTTGAAAAGTAGTTTGTTTCTTTCTTCAGTGACGGTGAAGCTGTGTGCATAGGACAATCCATGCCCTTCATGCGCCTGTGTTTAGGAATCTGCTCCCTGGCAGTGCCCTGGCAGGGCAGAGTTACATAGACAAGCAAAATCTCAGTTCCTGCCACCTGGGGCAGGCAATCATAGTCAGGGAAATGAAACCTAAGGAGCAGATGGATTTCAAAGTGATTTGTAGACTTAAAAGTGATAGGAAAATATAGTAGTTTAAAAGTTTACCAAAGCAATCAGGGCTGGGAATGTGGCTTAGTGGTATAGTGCTTGCCTAGCATGCACGAAGCCCTGGGTTCGATTCTTCAGTACCACATAAACAGAAAAAGCCAGAAGTGATGCTGTGGCTCAACTGTTGGCATGCTAGCCTTCTGCAAAAGAAGCTCAGTGACAGTGCCCAGGTCCCTGAGTTCAAGCCCCAGGACTGGCAAAAAAAATTACAAGCAATAAATTAATAAGCATTACACAAAAAGTAAAAATATTCCAAATTGGTAGGCCATTGCTCTCAGAAAGAGTTCAGCGACAACGCTTCTGAAAGGGTAGTGATTGGATTTAGAATGACTATATTTAGGAATCAGTCATTTAAGTATGACAGGCTCTTCAGAGTAGATAGTCAGAATACATGGAGAGCCTTTTAGAGGCAGAACTTGGGCAGTTTGTTGGGATCATGGCAAAGTGGCTAAAAGCATAATGTGGAGGCTAAATGTTACGTGGTACCAATACACTGTTCATGGTCCTATTTGTTGTTGTTGGGGGTTTTTGTATGACATCTAGCTGAAAAGTTAATTATAAAATCATAAAGTTAATACAATTATAACTAAAATTCATTGAGTGCTTATTCAATAGTGCAGTCAGGCACTATTTCAAGAGTTTTGCATGTTTTATTCTTTAATTATAGGGGATAAGCACTATTTTTTCTTAAAAAAATTTATTTCCATGTTTGCAGCTGATAAACTGAGGTACAGATAGAATAAAGGTCAGAGAGCAAGTAGTTCACAGCCACTGATCAAGTCAAGCAGATAAAGCTCATAGGGTTAGTTAGTGTCATATGGGACAGCGGCTTAAAAGTAAAAAGGTGTCTAGAGAGTGTAAAGACTGGAAAAATACTGGATTTGTGACAGGCGTGTGGGGGGAAATCCCTTTTGAACTCTGCACAGAAGAGTCACATGAAACTATTTTGAAGAGAAGAAGCTGGGTGAATCCAGGGCACCAACTAGAAACCATAAGACCAGGTTACAAGTTTCTCAGCTGGGGAGTAAAAGTTTGAAGTAGAGTGAGGGCAGAAAGGATGGAAAGGAAGGCCTGGCAAGGGAATTCATTTGAACCCTGCTACTAATTGGTGAGGGAGAAGAAGGCATTAATGATGATTTGTATGCTTTTTTGGGTTAATGGTGATTGCATTAGCAGGTGGAGAGCCTGTTCTTTTATTGATTGAACTTCCTAATGCTGACCATTCTCAAGTACCCTTCCTTTGAAATTATCTTTCCTCCTTTGTGCTGGTGATAACTGTTGCACCTCATCTCTCCTCTCTCCCCACCCTCCTTCAGTGGTTCTTTTCTGAAGTTGGCACTCTTCACTATCCAATCTGGGACTCATTTCTTTCCCTCTCCACTATGCTACAGAGTAGATATGCTGTCCACTTAGCTTCAGTCTGAAAGCTGCACAATTTCATGGAGGAGACAGCTGGGATCCATTCCCCTCTTCACCATATTAGCTGTGGTGTGGAATAATAGTCTTTGATACTGTTTTGCTTGTGTGTGAATGTGAATGATACCTCCATAATGGAGTTTTTCAATGCACCGAGTCTAGAGAAAAGGCTCCCAACACAGTGGTCCCTTGACAAGTTTTATTTGCTCTTTTTCTTTTCTTCCCTCTTCCTCCTATCCAAATATTTCCTTTCAGTTGAAGTCACTTCCCTGATGGGGATTCCTCCTATGTTAACAGAAATAGTCATGGTTCTCGTTTGCTTGCCAAATGTTAAACTGTGCACAATCACCTTTCATAGACAAATAGCACAGCGATTGTCTTTTGGTTTCAAACATGGAATGAGTTAAAACTCTAAAAATATAAGAGATAGGAACTACAACAGAGTTATAATCATAAACGGGTTGTACGTGAAACTACTTCAGACAGAGGGGCAAAGATTTATCTTCCAGTTGGACTCCAAAATACAGCATAAAACAAGCTGTAGGAACATAATATATGAAAGATAAAAATTTCCAACCCCCTTACATATCTCGAAATTGTATTTGTACAGATGTTATGAATGATACAATAGCTGATCTTTAATGTAGAGTAGGAATTTTATTTGATGAAACAGATGGTATTGAAAAAATTTATCTCAGCAAAGTACTGACTCATACAGAATAATATGAACTTTTTCATTTTGCAATGGGAGGGTAGATGAGCCTAAGTAAACTTGCTAAAAATGTATTAAAAAACGTAAGCTCTTCAAAATAAGCCCAGGGACAGTTCCCAGGCTATGAGCTTGAACTCCAGGACTGGCATAATAGGAAGAGGAAGAGCAGGAGGATGTGGAGGAGGAAATGCTTAGGGTTAGCAGTATGAAGTGGGACTGTCCTGGGTTTATTTAAACTCCAGCCTTGCCATTTCCTACTTCTGTGACTTAATCCAGTTACTTAACTTCTTTGAGTCCAAGCTTTTTTCTCCATTGAGAATAATAATATCATCATGTGGCATATGTCCTATTAAGTGGTTACCTTTATATAAAGACATTCATTCAGTGTCTAGCAGAAGATATGTAGTAAGTGCTAGATATTGTTGAAAACTGGGTGTGAAGCAGTTGCAAGCCTTACTAATTAGGTGCTCTAGGGAAGGTTTGTTAATCTTAATTCCTCAGCTTTTTTCTCTCTTTCAGCCAACCTTTTCAAACTTTCTTGTAAGAACTAAGTAGTTGTGTGTGTGTGTGTGTGTGTGTGTGTGTGTGTATGTGTGTGTGTGCAGGGTACTTCACACTTTATCTAGCCTAAAAGAAAACTGATATAGAGTCATAAAAGAAGTTGTGTGTAGTTTTATTAACCATAGTAGAGAGTTTAGACTTAATTTCAAATATTCTAAGAACACATTGGAAAGTTTTAGCTAGAAAAGTGATGTGCCATGTTTTAGAAAGATCCCCTTGATTACTGTGGTGTTGTAGAATGATTGGATCAAGGAGTGCAATGGGAGAGCCAGGAAGCAGGTTCAGACATGCTATCAATAACTGTGATGCTCAAAACCATGAAAGAAACAGAGACATACTCACTAGACACTATGTTGAAAATTAACTATATAACTTGTGTGGGGGGAATGGAAGAAAACACAGGGAGAGAGCTTGCGGAAGGGGTGACATTGCCTAAAAAGAAATGTACTCATTACCTGACATGTTCTTGTAATCTCTCTGTACATCACCTTTTAAATAATAAAAGAATACAAAATTACAAAAATAAAAAATACAGGATAAATAGCACCTTTTGCCATCCATAACTATTTTCCGTATATTTAAATAAAATTTCTAAAGAAAAAAAAAACAAAAATCCTAAGCTCTTGTTCAAATATAAACATTACCTGTAAAAGGCTTTTCCCTGATTGAACTCATTTTCTTAGAGCCCATTCAGTATCTCATAGGTAGTATTCCCTCCATTTTTAATCAACATATTTATAAAAATCTACAGGTAAAATGATACATACTTATCAAGTACAACGTATTTTACACATAGAGTGGTTAAATCTAGCTAACATATATATCGCAGATTATTATCATTTTTGTGGTGAGAACACTCAACATCTACCCTGTACTCTCAGAAGGTAGATTAAGAGTTTATGCGTAAGACCCAAATTTACAGGAGGCCTAGAGATTTAATTGCCAAGACTTCAGCAATGGTATTGGCAAATATCAAACTTAGGTCTTTGTAATTCTTAGACGTTTTGCCATGTTGCCACAAAAGCCTCATGAGCATTAAGAGGATTTCAATTGAACAGTAGTCTGAAAAAATGAGGTTTTGGTGAAATTGGAAAAATAATAATAGGATGTGAGTTTAAAGTCTGTTAATCTTTATTCTTGATGATTCTTTCTACTCCTATTCCTCTGAAAATCTAAAACGATAGAATCTCAAAATAGATTTCAAAAATTCAATACCTCTCAAATATTCAGATGAGAATATACATGCTTCCCAGTAGTAAAGAGAGGAACAAGTTAGTTATAAGAAATAGCCCAAATGCCTATGGTCTCAAGTCCTGTCGCACTCTTATTCTTCTCATTCCATACCTGTGGCTTTAGAGTAAGTTTTCTGTGATCAGCTGACAGAAGAAGAAACTGGGGCCTGCTTTACAGAACCTTCTGTGTGATATTCAGGCACCATGTAAGAGTAGATAGTTGTAGCACTTTGACTCTGTACTAGGATGACCTTGAAAGGACGCTGGTAAAGGGAAATTCTCTAGGTGGGCAGAACATTGAGCAGTGTCTCTGTTGGTTGGCTTACAGGGAGAAGGGGCCAGTTGAGTGACTTTATGGATGTATGAGCTCTTGTGTGAATTGTTTGGCTAGCTGGTTAGGGACTTAGAAGAGGCATGACTGGAAAATTGGTCACAAGGAAATTGGGGATGAGGTAGGTGGTAGAACTTGCTGAGTGGGCACAATACCAAAAGATAACCTGAGTGGAGGAATATGTTTGTAATTAAGTGAAAGATTGCTTCTTTTTGTGGCTAGAAATCATCCTTTTTCCCATGCCACTCCTGTTCTTACACAATGGAGCCATGTGCAAAATGGCCATGAACCACTGGGTGGGGACTATGCATGGCTTCGAAAGCATGACTGACTCGCCATGCTGACCCAGCTATTGCCATTGCTGATTGACCAGTCAGCTGACCAAAGAGATGAGTAGTGGTGGCTGATAGGGTACTGTTTTCCAGAGTGATTGAAGCTAATGATGGTGGATATATTTCTTCGGATCACTTTTGTCATAGAGCAGTATTTGTTCTTACTGGAATTCTCATTTCCTATATATACACCTTCCTTGCATGCAATGATTGTGATAAATTACCATCCATGGACTTATAGAATGTTTGATCTGCCATCATGGTATTCAAATAGCATTGCTTCTGGTCAAGGGACTCACCTTCCAGCAAAGGATAGACATAATGCTCATGGTGGTAGAATTCACTGGTTTGCTATGACATCCTGCAGCTGCTGGCAGGACAGTGTGGTGGAAGACTTTGTCATGATGCCATAACTCCCATCAAGCCTACCAAGCTTCCCCAGGAGACTGTGATACTGTGAATTGAATAGGTGGGATTTTTCTCTGAAATTAGAATCAATGGATTGAAGAATCATATGGTGAACATGGTAGTGACACCACCCACGATTACTCTTAGTGTCCCATTAACAAAATTTTTGTTTCCTGTTCCTATGATCTTACTTTGTGCTGACCTAGAGGCCTTTGTCCTAAAGGAAGGAATGTTTCAATCGGGAGACACAATGGTTCCATTGAACTGGAAGTGAATTCTGCTCCCTGGACGCTGTGGCTTTCTCATGCCCCTGAATGGACAAGCAAAGAAGGAAGCTACTGTGCTGGCTGGGGTGATGGATCTGTTTGCAATCAGGGGGTATCTGATAGCTACTTCCTAGTGTCTGGGTCCTAGAAGATCCCCGAAGGTGCCTTTTGGTATTAACGTGTTCTGTGATTAGGGTCGATGGAAAACTATTTTTTTTTTTGCCAGTCCTACGGCTTGGACTCAGGGCCTGAGCACTGTCCCTGGCTTCTTTTTGCTCAAGGCTAGCACTCTGCCACTTGAGCCACAGAGACACTTCTGGCTTTTTCTATATATGTGGTGCTGAGGAATCGAACCCAGGGTTTCATGCATGCTAGGCAAGCACTCTACCACTAAGTCACATTCCCACCCCGATGGAAAACTATTACAGTTACCATATCTAATGGACTATCAGTTGTACAGACCCTTTAAGAATGAAGGTTTGTATTACCTGGCCCAGTATAAAACCATAAGTAGCTTGGTGAGACAAAGGGAAAACAGAATAAGTAGAGAGAGAAAGTAATTATAAGTAACCACAGGTGACCACATGGGCAACTGTAGAAATAATTGTCAGGACTATGTCTTCTTTATTTACTTATGATTGTATTTGTGCATTTAGGAGTTTTCTGTGCACATATGTAAATATACTAAGCCACTGTTCTCCTTAAGTTGCTTGTTATGTAACCTAAGAGGTATCGTAGTGTTAAGTGTTGTTAATTTGACATCACTTGCTTTTTTTTTTTTTTAATTCGGTTGGTCATGGGGCTTGAACTCAGCCTGAGAGCCTGCCCCTGAGCTTTTCTCCTTAAGACTAGCACTCTACCACTTTGAGCTCCACTTGTGGATTTCCAGTGATTAATTGGAGATGAGCATCTCAATGGATTTTTCTTCTTGGGCTGACTTTAAACTTTGATCTTCAGATCTCAGCCTCCTGAATAGTTAGGATTACAAGTGGGAGCCACCAGTGCCTTGCCTGGTACATCCTATTATTGCACTTAAATGATTGGATCTTGTGAAGTATAAACATTGCCCATGTACTGGTGTGTTCCTTCTGGAGAAAGGCTAGTTTGTCTGGATATATATGTATGAATTATGATACAAGGATGCTTGTTACTGTCAGTATTGAGAGATTGGGTATAATGTAAGATGATGTATATTGATAAATATGAGCAGATTTGTGGTAGTTAATTGGTTTATGTGTCAATTTAAGTTGGCCACAGGTACTGAGATACTTAATTCAACCTTATTCTGACTGTGTCATACTGATGGCATCTCATTAAAAACCTTTTGAGAGATATCTAATTTTATTTATTTTTTTTCAATTTTTATTATCAAACTGATGTACAGAGAGGTTACAGTTTCATACATTAGGCATTGGAAACATTTCTTGTACTGTTTGTTACCTCGTCCCTCATTCCCCTCTCCCTCCTCCCCCTTTCCCTTTCGCCCCTGAGGTGTTCAGTTCACTTACACCAAACATTTTGGCAAGTATTACTTTTGTATTTGTTTGTACTTTTTTACCCTATGTCTTTCAATTTTGGTATTCCCTTTCAATTTCCTAGTTCCAATACCAGTATACACGGTTTCCAATATACTCAGATAAGATTACAGAGATAGTGTAGGTACAACCACAGGAAGGTGATACAAGAACATCATCAATAACAGAAACTACACATACACATAGGACGTTGAAAGTAGTTACAACTGTGATATAACAATTGTTTCCATAACATCGAGTTCATTTCACTTAGCACCATCTATGTGTTCATAAGGGTATAGCTATTGAGCCTTGTGATGCTCTGCTATGACAGGACTAAACCTGTACTAATTATTCCCAATAAGGGAGACCATAGAGTCCATGTTTCTTTGGGTCTGGCTCACTTCACTTAGTACAATTTTTTCCAAGACCTTCCATTTCCTTACAAATGGGACAATGTTATTCTTTCAGATAGAAATATAAAATTCCATTGTATATATGTACCATATTTTCCTGATTCACTCGTCTACTGAGGGGCATCTGGCTTGGTTCCAGATTCGTGCTATGACAAATTGTGCTGCGATGAACATTATTGTGCTGGTGGCATTACTGTGATTTTGTTTGTGGTCTTTTGGATAGATACCCAAAAGTGGGGCTGCTGGGTCATAGGGGAGTTCTATATTTAGCCTTCTGAGGAATCTCCATACTGCTTGCCAGAGTGTCTGAACCAGTTTACATTCCCGCCAACAATGGATTAGGGTTCCCTTTTGGCCACATCCCCTCCAGCAATTGTTATTGTTAGTTTTCTTTATATAGGACATTCTTACTGGGTGAGATGGAATCTCAGTGTTGTTTTGATATGCATTTCTTTCATGGCCAGTGATGTAGGGCATTTTTTCATATGTCTCTTGGCCATTCTCATTTCCTCATCAGAGAAGTCTCTTTGTAAGTCTTTAGCCCACTTGATGAGGGGGCTATTGGTTCTTTGCGGTTTTGTTTTGAAATAAGGTAATTTTTTAGTTCTGCATATATTTTAGATATGAGGCCTTTGTCTGTTGAATGTCCAGTAAAGATCTTCAGTATTTCTCCTACTCCTTCCTTTAGTGTTTTCAGGGTGTCTGTTATGATTTCGAAGTCTTTAATCCATTTGGAATTGATTTGGGTGCCGGGTGACATATAAGGATCTAGTTTCAGTTTGTTGCATGTGTTGAGCCAGTTTTGCCAGCACCACTTTTTAAAGAGGATATCTTTCTTCCATACTATTGTTTTAGCTCCTTTATCAAAGATTAAGTAGGCATAGTTCTGTGGGTTCATTTCTGGGTCTTCAATTATGTTCCATTGGTCTTCAGGCCTGTTCTGGTGCCCATACCAAGCTGTTTTTATTACTATAGCTTTATAATACAGCTTGAAGTTGGGTATTGTTATTCCTCCAGCACTGTTCTTTCTGCCTAGGATTGTTTTTGCTATTCTAGGTCTTTTATTGTTCCATATGAATTTCTGGATTGCTTCCTCTATTTCATTAAAAAATGGTGGTGGGATATTAATGGGTATTGCATTGAATTTGTAGATAGCCTTTGGCAATATTGCCATTTTGATTATATTAATCCTCCAATCCAGGAGCATGGGAGGTTTTTTCCATTTCCTTACTTCTGACTTAATTTCATTTTTCAAGCTTTTAAAGTTCTCATATCTAGTTTAAAGGCAAGAGAACCAGTAACCGGGTACTAGACACCTAGGTGCCCATATTCTTAGCTGCTCTGGAGGCTAAGATCTGACTATTGTGGATCAAAGTCAGTGTGGGCATGAAAGTCTGTGAGACCCTTATCTGCAATTAACCACTAAGAAGCCAGGAGCTGAGCTCTGGCTCAAATGGTAGAATAGTAGCCTTGAGCATAAAAGCTCAGGGGCAGCACCCAGAATCCTGGGTTCAAGTCCCAAAACTGGCACCAAAAAAAAAAAAATGACAAAGCCAACTACGTACTGACAACAAAGAGCTCATTCATCTAAGCATGGACCTAGAATTCTAAACACTAACCCATTACTCTTCTTACTAGATACTCATCTCCTGAAATAAAAAAGGCTTAGGGTCCTTTTTCCTATTTATTTAGCCCATGTAGCCTCAGTATTTTCTCAAAAAGAATCAAGATTTTCTTTTGGTAAATTAGACCATTTGAACCAAATGATGGTAAATTAGAAAGGTATGTGAATTTTAGCTATTCCAAACTATCAAAAACACACAGTAACCCAGTTTCCTTGCTCACAATAACTTTGTTGATAGATGAGAATCGGATACTCATTGGAGCCATTTTAATGAACCCGTAAGATTTAAGAATAATTCATATACTAAAGTATTTCAAAACAGTTCACTTGAAACACTTAAGTTATAAATTTTTGTAATTTAATGTATTTGTTTCTTTTTAGAAAACTCTATTAGATAGAAAGATGAAAGGTGAAGTTGAATCTCATCTTGATCAAATTGTACCACATAAAGTGTTAACATTGGAATTAGGATAATTTGCTATGTTGCACTTATTTACAGTTTTATTTTCCCTATTTTTAGATGTTAAGATTGACTTTTAATTGCAGAGAATAAGATTATTGCCTTTATATAATCAAACGTCTAATATGTATCGAGCCTTTGGTGGATAAAGTCTAGCTCATGAATGCACTCATTATCAAAGGAGATGCATTATGCTTTGGGATGTGGGAAGATAATGGGGTATTATCACGATATGAATCTTGGATTTCAGTTATATATGCATATATACGTATGTATATATACATATATATACGCATATGTATACACACATATATATAGACACATATGTATATGTGCATACATAGAGAGAAAGTTTATTAGGAGAGAGCACATGTAAAGAATTACAATGTATGAGGATCATTGTGTTTCATAAAAGAAGTCCATGAACAGCATTCTATGAGACTTGGGAGAAAAGAGTTGTTACTGTTGCCTGAGAAAGGTTCATGGATATCTGTCTGGAGGTGCTGGCATTTGATCTCTGATCTTAAAGCCAAACTAGATTTGAACAAGAGAGTCTTTGAGGGTTTCAGTCATGCCTATGAATTAAAGTGGGTAAGTGATCTAGTCTTTACACAATGTCTCGCACCAAGTAGAGTGTCAATAAATGCATGAGGGGGTCTGGGGCTATAGCCTAGTGGCATGAGTGCCTGCCTCGGATACACAAGGCCCTAGGTTCGATTCCCCAGCACCACATATGCAGAAAACGGCCAGAAGCGGTGCTGTGGCTCAAGTGGCAGAGTGCTAGCCTTGAGCGGGAAGAAGCCAGGGACAGTGCTCAGGCCCTGAGTCCAAGGCCCAGGACTGGCCAAAAAAAAATAAAAAAATAAAAATAAATGCATGAGGATTAAGTGCATAATCTGCAAGTTGACTGTTACTGCCTGCTTGTCTGCCTTGTGAATGATGTCAGAGAAGTCACTGGAGAACATTTTCCCAAGAGCTAACTTGCACAAGGTTTCTTCACTTACCAAGGGCTTTAACTGCTTTGCTTCCCTGTATTCCAATTCTCATAAACATTGGCCACCATGCTTTGTCTCTAAAACATGGTGCAGCTGCTGGGTGGTCCTTCTACCAACCCCTAACAGAGTCAGCTGTTCACCAGAGAGTAGGATTGATGTCTGACCAACAGATGATCCAGTGCAGGGAATGAGAGGAGAGGAGGGGCTGCTGGGAGGCAATTCGTGCAGTGGCTTGGCTTGATTGTATTAAATGGGTAGAGATGGATGGAAGCTTACTTTCAAGCCAGTTCTGAAGATAGGTAATTTGTGTCAAATAGTTCTGAAGTGCTGTATCCATGGAGGGAAGTGGAGTGGAGAGCCGAGTCCAGTGCCATTATAGATTACATGCTTACAGCCTGGGTAGCAATGAGATTTTAACCTTCACGTAGGACCCAGATATTCATGACCCATGTCATCAATAGACCAAGGTTGGTATAGGTTAAAAAACTTCAAACTACCTTAGCCAAGGATTAGACCAGTCATCGTTTTAACAATTCTGTAGGATGTGTGAAAGGGGAAGATGATTTTGACAGGAAGACCGTAAGTGCTTTCTCAGGTGTTTCCCCTCTCTCTAGCATTTGTCTCTCTGAGTGTTCTTCCTTGCTCAAAATTACATTCTCTTTATGACATTTTTCTTGATTGTCTTCTTTTTCGCTGGTCTCTTCCCCTCAGAATCCTTTCTTCCTTGGGCTGGCAAGAACAGCCCCCATGAATTTTACTGGATCTCTCTCTCTCTTTCTCTCTCTTTTTTTTAATGTCTTGATATTGACGTTGTCCTCTGTTTGGAAGAAACTTCTGTGTTGACTTTCACCTCTGGGGTTTTGAGTTGTAGTTACAGGGTGATCATCCCAAATAAAATGTGTTAGTGTCACCTTCTACATCGTACCTCCAAGACTGAATCTATTGGCTCATTCTATTCCTCCTGATAGCCGCCTACTGTTTTATTTTCTGTCTTGCTGTCATCCAGTTCATGCTTTTCTATAAGTCTTCAATTTGTTACTTATATTTTTTTTACTATCCTTGTGACGTAATTCCTTTCTTCTTTTCTTTTTTTTCAAATTTTTATTATTAAACTGATGTACAGAGGTTACAGTTTCATACATTAGGCATTGGATACATTTGTTGTACTGTTTGTTACCTTGTTCCTCAAACCCCACTCCACTCTCCCCCTTACCCTTTCCCCCCTGAGTTGTTCAGTTCACTTACACCAAACATTTTTGCACGTATTGCTTTTGTATTTGTTTGTCTTTTTTTACCCTGTGTCTCGCAATTTTGGTACTCCCTTTCAATTTCCTAGTTCCAATACCAGTATACACGGTTTCCAATATACTCAGATAAATTACAGAGATAGTGTAGGTACAACCACAGGAAGGTGATACAAGAACATCATCAATAGTAGAAGCTACAGTTACACATGGGACATTGAAAGTAGTTACAACTGTGATATAACAATTGTATCCATAACATGGAGTTCATTTCACTTAGCATCATCTTATGTGTTCATAAGGGTATAGCAATTGGGCCTTGTGATGCTCTGCTATAACTTGCCTAAACCTGTACTAATTATTCCCAATAAGGGGAGACTATAATGTTCATGTTTCTTTGGGTCTGTCTCACTTCATTTAGTATAATTTTTTCCAAGTCCTTCCATTTCCTTACAAATGGCATTTGTTACTTCTAAAGGCCTTGTAGTTATTCCCAATCAGCATTGTATATAGCTTTATTTAGGCTCAAATGACAACTTTTAGGCTATTATGTCTAGTAATCTCTGAGCTGTGTGTGTATGTGTGTGTGTGTGTGTGTGAGTGTGTGTGTGTGTGTGCTCTTGAGGTTTGAACTATGGCCTGGGCACTATAGCTGAGCATTTTTGTTCAAGTCCAGCGCTGTGCCATTGGAGCCCCAGCTCCCCTTTTGCTTTCTGATGATTAATTAGACGTGAGTCTCATGGGCTTTTCTGCCCAGGCTGGCTTCAAATTGTGATCTGCAGATCTCAGCATTCTGAGTAGGTTCATTACAGGTATGGACCATAGGCACACTACTTTTTGTTTTCAACAGACAAGAGCTGATTATTGAGGAACAGTGAGGAGAACTCTTACTTTTGAGCTGGTTTTGATTGCATTTTTTTTCTTCTTAAAAACCTGAATTGACTGCTTTTCCTTTAGTCCTTCCTGGTCTGATACTAAAAGCCTTTCACAATGGAGCTCCTTCCATATTCCCAGATTTCCCTCTTTTCTTTTCTCTTTTTTCCCCTCTGTGATTTGTTCCCGCTAGTATGGAACACGCAAACAGCCAGTTCAGATACTGGTCTTCCTGTCCAAAACTAATTTCTTCTTCCCCTGAACCTTTAGGTTACTTTCTAATGATAGCATGATCTGCCCTTATTTCCAGGGCTGACTTTTGTGTACTTTTTGTGTCAACTTCTTGAAGGTTTGGCTTCATTTTGGTTTTGTGTTTCTGTCCTTCCTACACCATAAGACAGAGTCCCTGATGATTTAATAAGTTTGTAAAAAATATGTAAACTCATGGAGAAGTTTAATAGTGTCTACTCAGAAGAAATGTGGAGATAGCATGGTAGTTTCAGTCCGACAGAAACATTGAATTGGGAATCACTTTAATCCTAAAATATATCTAAAATCTTAAGATTTGTTAGTCAAGTATGCACTCAGAATTATGTTAATTTAAGTCATTTGTATCATTAGAGCTAAATCATTATACACTTAGAAGGAAAATCCAAACAGTGACTCCTCTCAAAACCATTTCAGAGAAAGCCAGAATGTTTTGAGATAGGATAGTATTCAACTATCACTGATGAGAATACCTTTTCTTCTTACA